>NC_034596.1:88354687-88358071 GCF_900095145.1 Mus pahari | reverse complement strand
GACAGGCATGGTATGTACTAATAAGTGGATATTAGCAAAAAAAAAAAAAAAAGAAAGAAAAAAGAAAAGAAAGAAAAAGGAAAAAGGAAGGAAGGAAGGAAGGAAGGAAAGAAAGAAAGAAAGAAAGAAAGAAAGAAAGAAAGAAAGAAAGAAAGAAAGAAAGAAAGAAAGAAAGAAAGAAAGAAAAGTTCAGAACACCCAAGATACAGTTCACAAAACTCAAAAAATTCAACAAGTGAAGTGGCCGAGTGAGGTTGATTCAGTCCCACTTGGGAGAGAGAAGAAAGCAATCACAAGTGGGGAGAAAGGAAGGGACCTTGGAGGGAAAGTGGAGGTGGAGTGGGGAGTGGGGTGGTGAAGAGGGGAACCTGCTCTTGTACTGGGTGAGGGAAAAGGACTGCAGCCCTGAGGGCCAGCAGGAAGAATGGAAATTGGCAACCTTGGGAGATAGGAGGTTTGGAGGACTCTCCAGAATGTAGCAGAGACCTGGGAGGTGAGAGACTCTCAGGACTCAAATGGAGGGACCTTAGATGAAATATCCAACAGTAGAGAGAGGGAACTTAAAGAGCCCACCTCCAGCAGGGAGGGCATCAAATAAGGGAGAAGGGTCCATCCCACAGTCACAAATCTGACCCATAATTGTTCCTGTCTGAAAGAATTACAGGGATGGAAATGGAGAGGAGCCTGAGGAAAAGACAGTTGAGTGACAGGCCCAAAGTATGATCTATCTCAAGGGGAGGTCCCAAGGTCTAACACTATTACTGAGGCTATGGAGCGCTCACAGAAAGGAACCTAGCATGACTGTACTCTGCAAAACCCAAAAAAGAGCTGAAAAAGTCAGATGTAGATGTTTGTGCCCTAACAGTGGATAGAAGCAGTTGACCGCTGTTGTTGAATTAAGGAAGGATGAAAGAAGCTGAGGAGAATGGCGATCCTGTAGGAGGAACAGCTGTCACAATTAATCTGGACCCCTGAGATCTTGCAAACACTGGTTTCAAAAACCATATCAGCAAACACCAGTTGATATGGTGCCACCAGCACACATACAGTTGAGGACTGACTGGCAGGTCTGTGTTCATTCAGAGATGATGCATCTAACCCTAAAGATACTGGAGGCCCCAGGGTGTTTAGAGGTCAGGTGGGGTGGGAGGTGGGGACATCCATGTGGAGACAGGGTAGTGGGGAGGAGGTACAGGATGTGCAACAGTCAGAGGGTGGACAGGGGAGGGGATAAAATATAGAGTGTAACAAAATAAATAAAAACCTTCGGGGGAAAAAAAAAAAAGGAAAAAGGTAAATGGAAAACTGGACACAGACATGGGTACCTATAATCTCATCATGTTGCCTGGGGAGGTGAAGATAAGCAGGTCAGGAGATCAAAACCATCTTCAGCCAAACTGAATTCAAGGCAAAACTGAACCACAAGTAAACTTATCTAAATACACACACACACACACACACACACACACACACACACAGAGAGAGAGAGAGAGACAGAGACAGAGACAGAGACAGAGACAGAGACAGAGAGAAGAGGTGGAGAGAGGGAGGGAGGGAGGGGGATCAGACAGACATATAGAGGGCTACAGACAGAGAAAGAGACAGACATATGCTTGTGTGCATGCACACATACACTCCACAAAGCAAAATAAAGGATAAACTTTGAATTGAAACTATACAACTAAATAAAAATTTCCTTCCTATACTAGAGGAAACAAACTTAGACTAATGTTAATGTGCTTATCTCATGGCTATGTGCTGTACATTACTAGGCTGTGTGCTTGGAAATTTTGCTGAGCCTCCCTGTGCTAAATTGTATTATCTCATAATTGAACACAAGCTTTAAAGCTTCCACATTACACTTAAGTAGAACCAGTAACTAAATAAAGAAGCCATGTTCCTGTGCCTTTGCTGTTTTATTGACAACTGGAGCTTGTTCTCCTTACAAAGCATATCCATATGGGACAATATTAACTAATGGAATATTGGCACAATAAGATGTCCATGTGGCATGGATTTTAATTACATAATGTGTATATGTATCTTAATTACAGATTTTAAAAATTAAGTAGCATTATATCATTTTCTACATTAGTATCTGGGTTTGGTGGCTGATGGTGGGATGGATACCCGGATGGGGTAGTCTCTGGATAGTCCATCCTTTCATCTTAGCTCTAAATTTTGTCTCTGTACCTATATCCTTTCATGGGTATTTTGTTCCCTGTTTTAAGGAGGAATGAAGTATCCACACGATGGTCTTCCTTCTTGGTTTTCTTGTGTTTTGCAAAATCTATCTTGGGTATTCTAAGTTTCTGGGCTAATATCACTGTTCCATTGATCTACCTGTTTGTCACTGTACCAGTATCATGCAGTTTTTATCATAATTTTATCATAATTGCTCTGTAGTACAGCTTGAGTTCAGGAATGGTGATTCCCCCAGATTTTCTTTTATTGTTTAGAGTAGTTTTTGCTATCCTAGGTTTTTTATTATTCCAGATGAATTTCCAAATTGCCCTTTCTAACTCAGTGTAGAATTGAGTTAGAATGTTGATGGGGATTGCATTGAATCTGTAGATTGCTTTCAGTAGGATAGTCATTTTTACTATATTAATTCTGCCAATCCATGAGTATGGGAGATCTTTCCATCTTTTGAGATCTTCAATTTCTTTCTTCAGAGAAAGGCTACTGAATTGTTTGAGTTAATTTTATATCCAGCTACTTCACCGACACTGTTAATCAGGTTTAGGAGTTCTCTGGTGGAATTTTTAGGGTCACTTATATATACTATCATATCATTTGCAAATAGTGATATTTTGACTTCTTCCTTTTCAATTTGGATCCCCTTGATCTCCTTTTGTTGTCTAATTGCTCTGGATATGACATCAAGTACAATACTGAATAAGTAGGGAGAAAGTGGGCAGCCTTGTCTAGTCCCTGATTTTAGTGGGATTGACTCCAGCATCTCTCCATTACTTTGATGTCGATTACTGATTTGCTATATATTGCTTTTAATATGTTCAGTTACAGGCCTTGAGTTCCTTATCTTCCCAAGACTTTTATCATGAAGGGGTGTTGGATTTTGTCAAATGCTTTCTCAGCATCTAATGAGATGATCATGTGATTTTTGTCTTTGAGTTGGTTCATATAGTGGATACATTGATGGATTTCCATATATTAAACCATCCCTGCATCCCTGGGATGAAGCCGAGTTGGTCATGATGGATGATCATTTTGATGTGTTCTTGGATTGGTTCGCAAGGACTTTATTGAGTACTTTTGCATCGATATTCATAAGGGAAATTGGTCTGAAGTTCTCTTTCTTTGTTAGATCTTTGTGTGGTTTAGGTATCACAGTAATTGTGGCTTCATAGAATGAATTGGGTA
>NC_034596.1:88352369-88353767 GCF_900095145.1 Mus pahari | reverse complement strand
GTGAATGTTGACTTTCTATTATATATGCTGCTTTTGAAGATCAGTCTCAGTCCATGGTGATCTGATAGGATGCATGGGATAATTTCAATAATTTTTTATCTGTCAATTCCTGTTTTGTGACTGATTATATGGTCAATTTTGGAGGAGGTACCATGAAGTGCTGAGAAGAAGGTGTATCCTTTTGTTTTAGGATAAAATGTTCTGTAAATATCTGTTAAATACATTTGTTTCATAACTTCTGTTAGTGTCCATGTGTCTCTGTTTAGTTTCTGTCTCCAGGATCTGTCCATTGGTGACAGTGGGGTGTTAAAGTCTCCCACTATTATTGTGTTAGGTGCAATGTGTGCTTTGAGTCTTACTAAAGTTTCTGTAATGAATGTGGCTACCCTTGCATTTGGAGCATAGATATTTAGAATTGAGAGTTCATCTTGGTAGATTTTACCTTTGATGAGTATGAAGTGCCCTTCCTTGTCTTTTTTGATAAATTTGGGTTGGAAGTCAATTTTATTAGATATTAGAATGACTACTCCAGCTTGTTTTTTTGGACTATTTGCTTGGAAAATTTTGTTCCAGCAGTTTACTCTGAGGTAATTTCTGTCTTTGTGCCTGAGGTGGGTTTCCTGTAAGCAGCAAAATGTGGGGTCCTGTTTGTGTAGTCAATCTGTT
This sequence comes from Mus pahari, assembly GCF_900095145.1. Lineage (NCBI taxonomy): Eukaryota > Metazoa > Chordata > Mammalia > Rodentia > Muridae > Mus > Mus pahari. The sequence continues at coordinate 88,353,101 of NC_034596.1, read as the reverse complement.
AGTCTATGTCTTTTTATTGGGGAATTGAGTCCATTGATATTAAGAGAAATCAATGAAAGGTAATTTTTGCTTCCTGTCATTTTTGTTGTTAAAGTTGGGATTCTGTTCTTGTGGCTGTCTTCTTTTGGTTTTGTTTAGGCATTACTTTCTTCCTTTTTCTAGGGTGTAGTTTCTTAGTGTTGGTGTTTTTCCTTTAATATCCTTTGAAGGACTGGATTTGTGGAAAGATGTTGTGTGAATTTGGTTTTGTCAAGGATTAACATGGTTTCTCCATCTATGGTAATTGAGAGTTTTGCTGGGTATAGTAGCCTGGGCTGGCATTTATATTCTCTTAGTGTCTGTGTAACATCTGTCCATGATCTTCTGGCTTTCATTGTCTCTGGTGAGAAGTCTGGTGTAATTCTAATAGGCCTGCCTTTATATGTTACTTGACCCTTTTTCTCTTACTTCTTTTAATATTCTATCTTTATTTAGTGCATTTGTTGTTATGATTATTATGTGTCAGGAGGAATTTCTTTCCTGGTCCACTCTATTTGGAGTTCTGTAGACTTCTTGTATGTTCATGGGCATCACTTTCTTTAGGTTTGGGAAGTTTTCTTCTATAATTTTGTTGAAGATATTTGCTGGCCCTTTAAGTTGAAAATCTTCATTCTCATATACTCTTATTTTCCTTAGGTTTTGTCTTCTCATTGTGTCCTGAATTTCCTGGATGTTGTGAGTTAGGATCTTTTT
>NC_034596.1:88336412-88351757 GCF_900095145.1 Mus pahari | reverse complement strand
CCACCATTATGAGATATGATTTTAAATCCACATCTTGCTTTTTGGGTGTGTTGGGGTATCCAGGACTTGCTGTGGTGGGCATACTGGGTTCTGATGGTGCCCAGTGTGCTTGGTTTCTGTTAGTAAGATTCTTAACTTTGCCTTTCGCCATCTGGAAATCTCTGGTGTTAGTGTTCAAGCTGTCTCTTGCTGGAGTTTGTTCCTCCTGTGATTCTGTTAGCCCCTGTCAGCACTCCTGGGAATCCAACTCTCCCCTGAGTCCCCATGGTCAGAGCATTCTCTGCAGGCAAGCTCTCCTCTAGCAATGCATGTGTCCAGAATTCTGGAGCTCTGATCTTCCTTCTGAATCCTGGGGTCAGAGCCCTCCTTGTAGGCCGACTCTCCTCCCATGATCCCGAGGACCTGCAGTGTGGAGGGTCTTCCAGAGCACTCTGCTGCCTCCAGTGGGCTTAAGAAGAGAGATGGCAGGGGTGGCCCTGACCAGACTGGAACCCTGTCCTTGGGCGGGCTGTGTTTCTTTGTCTCTGATCCTGCTGGCACAAGCCCCACCTGGATTGTCTGGAGTTGATTTTGTTCCACTCACCGGAGATTCCAAGGACCTGCGGTGTGGAGATTCCTCTGGAGCACTAGCTGCCTCCACAGTGATCCTAAAATCGCAAGGGCAGTCCTCTAGGGACCTTGGGGGTGTCCACTGACTCCACGCCCTAGGTGACCCAGTGCTGGAACAGACCCAATTAGTGCCTTTAGAAACATGGATATTACTTTAGTCCTTCCTGACCTTTTAGTATTAGATAACTAATCAGGGTGTTTACTCGTAGAAAGATTAATTCATTCTCTCCCTCCCTCCCTCCCTCTCTCCCCCCCCCCAGAAGTTGCTAATTATTTGTAGATCTTCATGTAAGGAGGAGACTTCGTAGGGTTTCTGAGTTCAATAGAATGCCAATTAAAATTAGAATTATGTAGGGCTTTGGAGCTGTATGGATATGAGTTTACCTATGAGCATGACATCACACTTATGTGGAAGTCAGAGAACAAGTTTCTTTCCTTCTAACAGTGTAAGATTTAGATGACTAGTCATCAGGTTTGTTAAAATTGACTTTAGCAACTGATTCAGTATGCTGGCATGACTCTGGACATTTTAAGAATAAAGCTTCACATATTAAGTTGTGAGCCATATTTTTCCATCATTCAGTTTATGCTTTTGAATTTATTTGTATTATTATGCATATGTCTTTCCCTGTGTGAAAACATTGTATATGTCATTACCTGCAGAGGTAGGAAGAGTGAGTTGGAGCTTCTAGATCTGCAGTTACAAGTGGCTGAAAATTATTCAGTCTGAGCTTTGGAATCTGACACCACATATATTAGAGGACCAAGAAAAATTTTAACCTGTAAGCTATCCTTCTGGCACTTTGGCATGCAATTTAGTGTGTCCCAAAGTACTTAGTAGTGCTTGCAAATGAAGACATAATATATTTACTTTTCATGTATTCGTTTTTTTTTACCTTATCCCTCCTTAGACATAAAACAGAAGTGAAATAATATAGAAATGTTGGCAAATTTAAAGAGTGATTTATAATTATTTAACAGGAGAAACTGCGTGTAGATAATATAAGAGGATGCAGGTTGTAAAACTACATCCTGGTGTACAATTAGACTCTAAGGCTACTTTGTGAGGAATTCCACTATTTGTAGTGTGCTTTCCTACTGTGTAAAGCACATGATGGAATACCCATGAGAAACCCACTCTTGGAGCTCAAGGCTACAGATCATTGGATATAATGCCAAGAAAATTAAATGTGTGCCCAACTAGCAAAATGCTGTAAGTGAATTTGAAGGCCTCTCAAGATCACATCAGTCAGAAAAATGCCATCAGCTCAGCCCAGTTTACTTCCGCAGCCCTTTATAAGGAAGAATTATTGGGGAATTCAAGGTTAGGAAATGATAGTTCTTGTCTGGTAGGAGTGCAGAGTATTGTGTTCATGGAGCTGCTTCATTTAATAGTTGCTTTTGGACACAAAGAGTGGTAAAATGTATGTAAAACATACTAGATTTATTCAGTCTTCATAGAACTTAGCTTCAGAGACTCCACGACCTTCGGAAACTGTTTGGATGACTTTTAGAACATAATTCTGAGAGCTCCATGGATTTCTTATGACTGACAAATAACTCTGAGTACAAAAGGGGAAATAAGTGGCTGCATGCATGTCCTATTTATGTCAAATAAAGTTAAGTACTTTATGTCTTCTAATCTTAGAATTCTATTTTAATTCTTAGTTCACAGGTAAAAACACTGAGAAAAAGAAGGACAAAAAAAAGACATTAATTTACTAAATCTAAAATCTAGTAGGTGGTAGACTAGATAATCAAACCTCACAGAGTTATTCAAACCAGTGTAATGAACTTCTGCCCCTCAGGACACAAAGGTCTATGTGGATCAATGATCACTGTCCAAGTCATAAGAAAATGCCCGACTACATCTTTTATCCATGGTTCCAGTCAGGCTTTCTGTTTGTAGAGTGCTCTTTGAATGCCTATGATAAAGTATATTTGAGCTAGGAATGGCAATATACAGAATATCCTTTTAAATTCACATTTCCAGTGATGCTTTGCATATAAGGAGGGACCAAATATCTCAAAGAACATATTTGAATTAAAAGATATACTTATAACTTTCCTGAAGTTTAAAATTTTCTGACATCTTATCTGCTAGTAAAAGGGAACACAAAACATCAGAAAGCAGTTTTTCCTTCCCCTTGGGAATTTATAATCATAGTTTAAAGGAGACAGATGAAACATTTTAAGGAGCCCCTGCCCAGTGAAGTGGTTTGGTGTGACTCCTAGAATCTTTCTTCCTTCACCTTCCATCTTCTTCTCATTACAGACACTTCTTACAAATCTGGTACACATGCCTTTTTTTTTTTTTTTTTTTTTTTTTTTGTAGTGAAAAGCAGGATAATGCCTATCTTCCATTGTCTGCTCTGTTGATTAGAAAAACATGAAGATATTCAAAAGGCTGTTTAAAGTGGATCTGTCAGAATTTCCTGGTGGTTTAAAATGATCAAAGTTTCCCCTGAATGAAAAATAGTCATACAATTCAGAAAGGCAGAGTGAGAATTTCTCCAAAGCCAGGTTTAGTGGCTGCCACACAGTGTACTGTGGACTGAGGAATGGGAAGGCATTGACGATGTATCTGAAACATCTTAAAAGCCTCTGGGGAAGCCATATTAATCAGAACTCTAAACTAATTTTCTAATACAAACCACATTATATGTTCTATGTCATAAAACTCCTTATTATTTTAAAATTGTTTCTTCTATTCTGGGATAAATCAAATATGCTTGTTGGAATTAAGTTGTCCATACAGGTCCATCCCACATTGGCTCATAGATCTGTGGTCAATTTGAAAAAGATTGTACGTCATTCTCAAAATAGAATTTTAGACTCAAAAGAGTACATACAGGTCACCACCCCAAGAGGGAGAAAAATTAAAAGTTTGTGAGAAGATTCTAAATCTTAAAATATATGTTAAAATATATGTGTTCATTCCTGAGAATGACTAAAGCAGATGATTATTAATGGTCAGAGCAAAGTTAGTAATGGAATATTATTTTTAAATGTTTCTTTAAGATTAAAACAGAAAAGGCAGCAAAACTTGTACTGTGGCAGTTCCATTAAAGCTTCTAACCTTTGTGTGTGATATTTAGTATGTTAATTATTTATAGCATATATTATAGTGTTATGCTACAGTAAGCATCCAGTCAGGAACTTAGTATTGTGGAATTAATGTTTGATTAATGGCTTCTTTTTCATCATAGTTAACTGAGGTCTCAGAGATGGGTACAGTAGGTAACATTTTGATTGTGGTCTATTGCCATCCATGACAAATTAAGCTCCCGAGGACCATGTCTCGCTAAATTTATCCATTGTAATGAAATATTGCAATTTGTTTTTCTCAATATTCAAAAAAAATTTGCAATAAACAATAAGGGCAACTGAAGAACTTGTTAATATGCACACACACATACAGAGAGAGGGGAGGAGAGGGAGGGAGAGGGAGAGGGAGGGGGAGAGAGAGAGAGAGGCAATTATTGTATTCTCAGGAGAAATAAGACAGCAATCAGGCTTTTGATGACCAAATACTGCTTCCTAAAAAAGGATGACTACATAGATAACATATAAATAGTCTAAGTAATTTATAAGGAAGAATACTCAAAGATAGCTATAAAGAACAAAATTAATTTATGAGAATCCTTGCAATTTGGGAAATACAAACCAACCTTCATCTTAGAACACAATGATTACAACTTGTGTATATATTTCCTGAGACGGTGTTCCTCTGATACCAATAATCTTTGATGTGTTTCATTGATACATAGGGTCTCAGTGAAACAGACAATATTTAAAGCATCAGCAAATTCAATATGGAAGTTTCTGTTGTGTGGATTGTGAACAATTCGCAAATGAATTGCAAAATCATGATCATTCAGAAGGCACTCTACCTGTGGAAATCCAACAGAATTATGTCTGATGTTAAGGACCTGCAAGTAAATTATCACGAGGTATTCTAGATCTCTGTCTTCAATGAGAAACACAACGTTGTCACATCTCTCACTCTTAAAATAACAGTTCCATATTTGAAGCAAAATGACCAAACTGAATAGGTTGATCTAAAAAATTCCCTGTGATGAATAATTATATAAAACTCCTTTTGGTAAATATTATCTATGTCTTCACAATAACTACTTCGTAAATATTTATACACACACACTATATACATACATATATATATATGTATGTAAACTCCTCCTACACACAACAAAATGTCTAGATCATTTTAGTAAGATTTATTGTTTTATTTTAAATTCTTTTTAAATCATTTTATTTGTTTATATTTCAAATGTTATCCCCCCTCCCAGTCTTCCTTTGATGAAAACCCGACACCCTTCCCCTGCTCTATGCCTATAGGAGGGTATTCCCCTACACCTCCATTTCTAGAATAATAGTTCTGGTAGATGAAACCTCAAACTGGACCAACTTCTATTGTTAACAATTGAATCTCCTTGTTGAGAAGTACATGCTAAAATAAGTGATTTCAGACTCAACAAATATACCAAGATCCTCCTGTCTTCTCCATGCTAAAATCTTGTATTCCCATCCAGTGCCTCTACTGGCAAAAGCTCAGAAAGAGGCTTCCTAAAAGAAAATGAAGTAGCTTGTGAAACTTCAACTCCAGTATCATACAGCTGAATGCAGCAGGGAAGATTGATAGATGAGAGACAACAGCTGCATAAACAGAACGAGAGAGTTAGTAGCTGCAACTGAGAGCTTTCTCACAGAGTGTGGAGCAACAGCAGTTGGGTGATAGATCACCAGGTAGCTAAAATGCTTTGTCTACTTGTTTACAGGTGGGACTCCCCTCCTATATCTTAAATTAAAATAAAAATAATGAGTGCGTTGAATCTGGCAACATGCAAGAAGAAACCCCATGGTATTAGACATTTTTAAATATTCATATAAGGCATTGTAAATGAGCAGGAATGGCTTGGCTTGAAATGCTGAATAATAACACTGCCAAGAAGATCTAAATTCTAGAATAATAGAAGAGTATATTACTAATTAACTGTCAAGAGTTAATCTCACATTCTTACTCCCTGTCAGTCATTTACTAATATTCCAGTGGGTTAGAAAACTGTCTGAGGGCTGGTGAGATGGCTCAGTGGGTAAGAGTGCCCGACTGCTCTTCCGAAGGTTCGGAGTTCAAATCCCAGCAACCACATGGTGGCTCATAACCATCCGTAACAAGATCTGACGCCCTCTTCTGGAGTGTCTGAAGATAGCTACATTGTACTTACATATAATAAATAAATAAATCTTAAAACAAAAAAAGAAAAGAAAACTGTCTGAAATATCTGATGGTGAGCATGTATTCAGTTAAATCCTTAAATTACTGTTTATATGAATCAGAAATTATTATGAATGAGAAGTTTCACATGACTCATACTAGTGTATAGGTTGTACTATCAACTGAGAGCTATGTGTCATTTATACAATATACTTTAGAAAGAAAAATGAGTACACGGACATCATGAGAGGCTTAAATCGTGGTTAGTAATCTTAAAATAATGAGCTGAGCAGATAGCTGAGCCCTGAAGACCACTGGCTGTCTTTCAAGAAGACCTAGTTTTGATCCCCAGAAACCACATGACTACTCATAACACCCTAACTCCAATACCAGTAAATGCAATTTCCTGTCTTGGTCTTTGTGGGCACTAGGTACACATTTGAGGCAGGAAAAACATGGAGTGTTTTATCAACTTATCTTTCTCTTGAACAGCTTTGAATGACTACAGTTACTGTAAAGAAATCAGTTTAAGAAACCATATTTATAGTTGTTAAGATATCAGGGTAATCAAATAGATTTATGAGAAATCCTTCTAAATTAGTAACAACTTTTCTCCACATGGTATCGAAACACATAAAAGAAGCAACATATGAGATAATTACTTATTTTTCTTCCATGGTTTCTGGGAACTTTGGTCTAATATTGTAGAGAATGCATGGTTGAGACAGTTCAGTCTGTAGTGGGTCCGGACAGCAGCTGATGTGGCTGCTCAAGTGTTAAGTCACTATTCAAGAAGCAAACAAGTGAAAGACAACAAAACCTTGATACGGCATTCAGTTATGTTCCAATTGTCTTGCTACTGCCAATCAGGGACTACCTCTGAAAGATACCACACTCTTTCTCATCAGAACTGCAAGCTGAGAACCAGTGCTCAAACTCATTGGGTTTGAGGGGCATTTCATACTCAAGTCATACTATGATCTTTATTTTTGAGCAGTTGCATCTTTCCATATTACATCATTCATGGTACATTGAGATCAGCACAATTTTTGCATTCATTCAATGGAAAAATGAATTAATTATCAATCAGGACTGCTGTGGAGATTAAAGAATAGCTGAAGCTTTAAAAGACTTTACAGGGACTATAACATTCCATACCTTCACAACCATAGTCATTATATTTCATGGTGTGAAATTTATGTTCCCCTACACACCACTCCCTCATTATTTTTCCATTTCTGTTATATCTGGGATAATATAAGTGTTTCCCATTATTTATAGGTTACAAAAATCTATAGATGATACATTGCCCGTTTTACTACAAACTTTGCAGACATAAGATCAACCTAGTATGCTAGCAAGAGAATCTTTTGAACCAAAGTTGTTTCAACCATCTCCTCTTCTTTTGTCCCTTGCCTGAGCCAACATCCTTGACTAGCTTTCTGTTATGCTTTCAAACATATAGTTATATTGATGTTCATCAGGTTTAATCAAAAGCTAATTTTCAAGGCTATAAAGCAAAATTACTATGATATAATTGTAAGTGCTATTAATATTTTCCATGGTAAATGTCATTGATTTTATTGCTACAATTCTAGGAATGAGAATAACACGGGCACATGTGTATGTGTGTATGTTTTGGGGTTTATTTGTGAAACATTGCTTTCTTTATCAGCAAATGTGGCAGGCTTTATGAAAAGATAATGAGACATTTAAAAAGGTTTCTACCTTTTCTTACCACATTTGTCTTCATCTGTAAATCTGTCATTAATAAAAGTGTACATTAACAATCCTGGCAAATGCCATGTGTGTGTTTCAGTAAAGGTAGGAGTCTGGGATTTGGATAAAGGACATTGATCTATACAAGCTCTCAAGGGAGTCATTATCATTTCTTTGATTATGAAATATGTTTATGAAGGATAACCTAAGTACTTTCTTAAGATTTCATGCAACAAATTGAAATTCACTTATGAACAGAGACACATAAATATTCTTTCATGTCTCAAATTTTGACTCACAATATTAAAACCAATATTTAAGTAATAGAATAATTATACTTTTTTTTTTTTCTGGGACAGGCTTTCTCTGTATAGACCTGGATGTCCTGGAACTCACTTTGTAGACCAGGCTTGCCTCGAACTCAGAAATCCACCTGCCTCCGCCTCCCAAATGCTGAGATTAAAGGCGTGCGCCACCACTGCCTGGCTCACAATTATTTTCTATTAACTCAAACTCAAACTTTCCCTCCTGAACTCCCGGGAACTCCAGAAGGGTGTAAAATGGTTCCATGGAGTTAAAAATAAATAAATAAATAAAAATAAAAAGGCATGTGTTTCACAGTGGAGCTTAGGTGAATTTTCTTCCTCGTAGCTCTGTTATTGAAGAACAGAGGTCATTTAAAGAGAACTCTCATCATTTAATGGGAGCGACATGAATGCAAACCCTGCTGCCATTTCAACAATTAAACTTTCTAGCTGAAGACAAAGCCCTGGACTATCAGTCCTTGAAGTAGAGAAGATCATTCCAGACAATTGATCTCAGTGACTGTGAACTTGTTGTTAGCTTTGAAAAGGTTTTTCCTACAAATATATTCATATTGGGAAAAAATAAAAGAGCACTTCAAAAGAACAAGAGAATTGCACTTATTGACATGGAAATAGAAGGATAACTTCTACTTTTCCAAGTTCTATTTATTTCTGAAGCAGACTCAGTACTCTTCCTTGATGCTTTTCTATAGAAAAGTCTGTGAACCAAAACAAATCTGGAAAAAAAATGGAAAAAAAAAGTTTCATTTTGCAGTTGAAGATTATGCTCTCCCCTCAAACATATATTGATTCTTATCAGGTATAATAACAGGCTATTTTAAAGAAGCAAGTTATCATTCTGTTGGGGGAGTATTGCTCAGTGTACCAATTCCTGATTGTGATGCTCAGCGTAATATGAGGTAGTATGATGGTGAGTACTTGCCATCTATGCACTACGGAAGGTGGACAGAAGATTAGATAATGTTCACAACTGTCCTCTAGTTATAATTAGCAAGATAAAGGCAAACTTAGCCTACATGAGAGCCTTTCTCAATTTTCTAAGGAAGGTAATTTAAAAAAATATGAGCAATTTATCAGGGATGTGAACTTACTTTTGTCATATATCCAGAGTTATTCATCTTGCCCAAGCTTCATGCCACTAATTTGATGTTTATAAAACAAGCTTTCAATGAGAAATGTGCTGACACATATGAAGAGACTCAATAAAGAGGAAATGGCTCAGCCAAGGTCAGATGGTAGAATAAAACACTAGTAGAATCTTTGTTCACATGGAGTGAGCAGGGTTCACCTTGTTCTTCTCTGTAATCTTGTACAGACTCCTCAGTAGAATTGTTCAGCAAGTCTGTAGATTCTTGAAAAAATATTTTTGTTGTTGTTGTTTTGTTTTTTCGAGACAGGGTTTCCCTGTAAAGCCCTGGCTGTCCTGGAACTCACTTTGTAGACCGGGCTAGCCTCGAACTCAGAAATCTGCCTGCCTCTGTCTCCAGAGTGCTGGAATTAAAGGCGTGTGCCACCACACCTGGCTGAAAATTGTTATCTTCTTCATATCGCCAATACTCCCTAAATATCTTCTAGCTGTTTTATTTGATTCAGTTGAGATTTCTATCCTAACACAATTTCAATTTTAAGATTAAAGCAAGCAACCCGGCTACAAAAATGCAGAACACACACTGCACATGCGCACATACTCACACACCCATGCACACACACAAACCCATCTAATATGTGGGATCAAGCTTAGGTCCTTGCATGTGTTCAACAAGTTTTTAGTGAAATAATCTGCATTCTCAGCCAAAAGAATCTGTAAATACGCACATGTTCAGAGTACAATAGGTCAATATAACCAGAATAGGGGTGCTGATCATGGCGTACAACCATTTCTGCTTAGAATGATTCTGTTTTGTTCTGCGTTGTGCTAATTTTGAAGAAGGCATAGGTGTGACAGTTAATCGTCTTTAATATCTAAGCAGTGGTAATGATAACTGCATTTTTGTTGGTAGACTGAGTAGGGACTCACAGAATCTCCTCTTTTCACATCCACTGTAATTTTTAGTACTTCAGAAATATTTTGCCAGCTGTAAAAGATATTGAAAAAAGATATTGAAATTATATTTTAGTTGAATTTCTCACTAAATAGGAGCTTTTTAGGTTGACAATCACATGTCACTGATGGAAACATACTACTTGATTATTAAGAAAAATAAAATGTGTGAATGATATTCATTTAGAGAATTTTTTTAAAGATTTCTGAAATTCAAGTATCTGGCAAGATGATATTCTAATATTTTAATTAAATGAAAAAATAGGCTAAGTACATATGTTTTAAATTTTTTGCAAAATAAAATCAAAAGTACTAGAATGATAAGTACATTTTGCATTCTTTAAGCACGCAAAATGTGTGTTTTATTAAAATAGACAATTTTGAAACCCAAGTTCGTTATATAGGTCCACTTTTAATGTCGAATTGAATTTTTAAAAAGCTCTATTTCACTATACATAAACTTCAGTCCAAGCACATAGGAAGATGTGGAGCCTGATCAAGCAGACCAGATTTGCATTTTAAGCATTTTAATTTTAAGGGAATTCATTTTACAAACATCAAGTTTCTTGAATGTTGTTTTAAATTCATTAGGCAAGGACTGAAGGAGCTGAAGGGATTTGCAACCCCATAGGAAGAACAATACCAACCAACCAGAGCTCACAGGATCTAAACCACCAACCAAGGAGTACATATGGAGGGACCCATGGTTCCAGCCATATATGTAGCAGAGGATGGCCTTGTTGGACATCAATGGGAGAAGAGGCCCTTGGTCCAGTGAAGGCTTAATGCCCCAATGTAGGGGAATGTGAGGGCAGGGAGGCAGGAGTGGGTGGGTGGGTGGGTGGGGGCACACCCTCATAGAAGCAGGAGGAAGGGGATTTTTTAGGGGGGAATCGGGAAAGGGATAGAGTTAATAAAATATCCAATAAAAATGGCATAAAACATTATTAAGCAATTTCTATTGTTTTGTGTGCATGGATGTTTAGTACATTTTTGTATGGTTGTACGTGTACATCTATATGTGGAGACTAGAGGTAAACCTCAGGTATCACACCAGAGATGTCTTCCATCTTGTTTGTGTGTGTGTGTCTGTGTCTCTGTGTGCACGCATGCGTGCATGTGTGGGCAAACGCTCAGTGGTTTCACTCTTTTGCCTGGAATAAACTAATTAGATTAATCTAGTTGGCTAGTGAGTTCTAAGAATCTTCCTGTCTGTGCTTCTCCAAGTGTTAGCATTTTAAGCAAACAGCGTTGTGTTCAATTTGTTTATTTAAATTTCTTTATTCTCTTTTATTTATATAGGTATAATGTCTGTGTCTATGTATAAGCACAATATGTGTGTTGTGTGCCCACCAAGGTCTAAAGCTGGTTTTGGATTCCCTAGGTCCAGTGATAGAGATGGTTGTTAAGTATCATGAAGGTAATGATAGCTGGACCTGAATTCTCTACAAGAGGATCTTACAAGCTCTTAACTGCTATCTGAGTCATCTCTTTAGTCCCACCTCCAAATCATTTCTTATTTTCTTTTTTTCTTTATGTGTTCTAGGTTATCAAATTTAGGCATCTTATGATACAATGGCAAATACTATCAAATGATCAAACTCCCTAGACCTGTGGGTTTTGTTTTTTGTTTTTGGTATAATTTATATTTAAAAATTAAATTGTTTAGATACATTTTATTTTATAACTTATTCATAATTTTTGTTACATAAAGTTAATTAAATAATTAATATTAATTGTTGAGTCCTTCTAGTGGACTTAGGAAATAATTATTTGAAATTTTATCAGCCCAAATGTGATCAATAATCTAGACAATACATAAATTGCAGATATTAGTTGAAAAGTATCAATGATCTTATATACAAATATAGAAGCAATACAGCAAAATAAATTAAGCTCTTCAATTCTGCATATTTTCATAATCCTCATCAGTACTTTGTGCTTAAAACACATACAAATATTCTGTTAAATCAAATTCAAAGTAAGTCAGCTCAGGGTTAAAGTGCATTGCACATTGACCGTGTAACAACTGGGTGTTTTTTGGTCATGGGTGGAAAATAATTATCATTGTTTCAAAGATAGCTATTTATCACACTTTTAGGGTTTATCCTGTGATTTGCATATATTATAAGGCATGCTGGTTTTGATCATTTGGATTCTCAAACCAGGCTCATTACTGTGTGATTTGTAACAGGGTTCTTACCATGAATGATGAAGTACCTGCTACTCCTATTATCATTCCTCTGAGAGTACCTGTCTCTGAAGCCGCTAAAGATCGCATTATATATAAGCTTCAGCAGTTGAAAAGGCCAGTGGAAAGCTGTAAACTAAAAGGTCATTCCTCATGTGATTCAGAGAATCAAAATAGTTCAGTTGTATCTAATTAAGTTACCTCCCATCTTGTCAACTCTACATGCACATTGGAAATGATTAGGGAGTTAGATTTCAGCCACGAAACAGCCTTTATGCTCTGAGAAAAAACATCCTTAGCAAGAAATCTGTCTTGAGTTGAAGCTGTACTTAATCAGAATAAAGACTCTTCGAACCTCTCATTGTTCACCCAATCTGGCACTTTCCTTTCTACGTTAGAAGACAATCCTGGAATGCTCATATCACTCCCACTGTCTCCAAACTTCTTTACCTATTACTTACCTTTGATTCTATATTAAAGTTTTATCAGAAAAAAAAATGTTAAAAGAAATGAGTTCAATTGGAAGCTCTGTACTCAGGAGACCTGAAGGTGGTGGACCTACATCTAATACAAAAGGAATTCTGTGACCTTGAAGTCACATGCTTGTTAGCAATTACACCTCATACGAATATAAGTAATGAGATGCTGAGAGCAGTCATTGAAGAAAACAGTGCATTCTATGAAACAATCTTCTTATAGTTTTAAAGAAATTAATCATTGCAATTATGCTTACAATAAAGAATTGTAAGGTCACAGACATGTATTTATATATCATGTTTTATTCTTTAATCTTTATTTATTTATTTATTTTTTTACAGTCCAGTCTCTTTTGCTCTCCTGGTCTGCCCTCTGGCTGTTCCTCATCCCATACCTCCTCCCCAATCCCATCTCACCAGACCTGCCCACTCCCCCTGGGACCTCAAGACTATTGAGGGTTAGGTGCATCTTCTCTTACTGAATCCAGACCAGGCAGTCCTCTGCTGTATATGTGTTGGGGGCCTCATATCAGGTGGTGTATGCTGCCTAGCTGGTGGCTCAGTGTCTGAGAGGTCTCAGGGGTCCAGATTAGTTGAAACTGTTGGTCTTCCTATTTATACCTTTTAAGATACAGATGGTTGGGTGCTATAAAGTACAATGGGAATAAGACATTGGGATATGTACAAAACTGTGAAGTTCAACACTCACCACAACTCAAACACCCTTCTCCACCTGAGGTCTTTTTTATTACACGCCATTGCCTTGAATGTAATATTAAGCCAAAAAATACTAATCACATATTTCATTAAAAGCATATAAACAAAAAACTTTTACAACTTATCTGCATTAAATAGAGTACTTCAGTTATAGCATACATTGGATTGCCTAAATTCATCAAGTTCTACAAAGTAGCTTAACCAATGTACAATGTTTTCTCCAACTTATGAAATCAGCTACTCATATTTTTGACTCTTTTCCAGGAAGCAATTAAAACTTGGTAAAAATCTGGAGATGAAATTCAAGCCAGACAGAAAAAAGAAGAATTATGTGTAAATACATAATCAATAGTTCAAGTCATCATTGAAATGTCCAGGGAAACTCTCCACAGGACAGCTGCAAAATTTGCATTAGGCTATGAACTTGCTTTCCTTCTAAAATGTGTTCTTACATTTTCCAATTTAATTTTTATGTAAGAGACACCCTTTTCCAAAAACACTGTTCTCCAAATTGTGTTGGTGGGTAGATAATAAAACTGAGGATGGGGTTTGGTAGGAGTAACAATAATAAAATGGCATGCATTGTTTTCAATTCATTCATGAGAATTTTCTGAGTTATATGCCATCATGATGTGTATGTCTGAGTGCATATGATGTATGCTTGTAATATTTGTAAATGAACAAGGATGCGTGTGCTTTACCAAGCATGTTTGGTCCTTAAAAATGCCCATTTATGTCACTTAGGAGATACATGATACAGAATCCTACCTTGAATGTTGAGTTTACCAGTTCAACAAGGTCAGCTGGAACTTGAATCATGCTGTCTCCTCTTCCTCATAAGAAGAAGAAGCATAGTCTTCCATGCCAGGGTTTTACTTGAGTGGTGAAGACTGAAACTGATGACCTCATGCTTATACAGCAAACACTTTGCCATGAGAACCTAGAACTAGAAATCTAGCCCTAGAACACTTTGATACTTTTCTAAATGGGATGTGCCTAAGAAATTTTAGTTATTCAATTTTTATAATAATTAAAGCACCAGTGTTGGCCATTTTTCTTAGACTAAGTCAAGTATGCCTACTCATCCTCTTTTGCAATTTTTACCACTGTTGTTTAAATACATTTTATCAGTATTTTCTCCTTGTTGTTATCCTAATTGTTTAGCCAGGCTTCTGTTTTGGTTCTTAACCTCTTTTGTAATACTGCCCTGATTCATAAGAGATTCAATATTCACTTCTTGTGCTTCATTTTCTTACATGTAGATCCTATAAATATACTTCATGTACTTCTTGATTATAAAATAAAATTAAAAATAAGCATGTGCTTTCTTTGTAAATATTGTTGCTAAACTTTTTAAGGTATGAGAGGTTTAAAATATAAGTATAAAGTCAATTAATGTTATATCATTTAGAAAGGATAGTTAAAAATCACACCATGTAAGAAAGATAGTTCAAATTAAGAAGATTATTTCTACTCTTTTTCTATTATCATACTGTGCCATAATAATAGATGTCAAATATACACTGGAATTAGCGAACTGAATTAAATATAGGAAGAATAGCTTTTAGACATTGAGGATTAAGAGGTATGGAACTATGAGAGCTTGGAAAATGAAAATCATATGATTCTCTCAGCTTAGTGGTTATAGTTTATTTTCTAGGTCTATATACAGAGGAAAAACACAAGGAAACACTCTAAAAACTGACCAAGTGTAAAAGACAAAGTTCAAAAGAACAGGAGTGTAAAGACAAGGGAGACCGAGGGATATGCAGTCTTAGAAGATTCCTAAGGCTTTGATTGAATATTGATCTGTACAATCATGAAGATGACCTACCTGTCACTGAGAAAGAACCACTGTGAAGCAGTTGCAACACATTTGAGGGCTATAACTAGAAGATCTTATTTTAGCCAGTCAAGGTTGAAAGACCTCAGAATCTAAATAGTTTCGACAGGAGGACTTTTAGAATGTCTACATTTTTTTTCATTTTTTTATTAGATATTTTCTTCATTTATATTTCAAATGCTATCCC
>NC_034596.1:88312265-88336100 GCF_900095145.1 Mus pahari | reverse complement strand
GAGAGAGAGAGAGAGAGAGAGAGAGAGAGAGAGAGAGAGAGAGACATTGGAAGTAGCATATATCAAAATTGAAGAAAAATAATATGTAAGAATATAACATCTTTATTTACTCAAAATATTTCACAGAAATTAGAAAGAAGAATGGGAACCTCAATATCAAAAAATTGACTGAAGCAGGTCAATCATCAGAGACACCCTTCTAGAATTAGTAAGTCCTGAGTGGCCAGTGACTGGAGGTCCCTCCCACTTCTCCCATCTTGGGCAATGGTAGAGGAGCAAAGCTGTCTACTGCAGACCTGTGAGTTCTAGTATAAATGAGATATGATTCAATCCAGCAGGTTAAGATCTAAGAAATAATGTTTATGGAAAATGTTTTTGATTGATAAATGGAAGTGATAAAGGTTAGAGGATGTAAAAACACTTGGATGATGATTATTTAGAAATAAAAAAAATGCTTCAGATTAAAGATGTTTAAAGCTAATAAATGCAAATAAAGATGCTTAAAGTTGGCAAATGCAAGTTATAAATGTTAGAGGATCTAAGATGTTTTAAGGTATATGAATGCAAGTTATAGAGATGTAAGAAATAATTTAAGGAAAGAAATGGGAAATGTTTCATATTCTCCCATGTGCTATTGTTATTTTAAAGGTCAGAATATTAACATGTATCAGTGTAGTTCTGATAAGCTAATGGAACACTTGCAGTTTACAATTCAGGCAAAAACTCAAGATTTTAATTTTCCTTTTGTTGTTTTCTGAATATAAACTTAAAGATGTCTCTCACCATGCGAAAAATAAATCTCTGTTAAATCTGTAAGTCTAACCTTCTGGGTTGAGGAAAACATGTTCTCTGCATTTTAACCCAAACCTATAGCTTTTATTAGGACTCAAAGGCATGAGTCTACTCCTGTTGTCTAACAGACACCTGTTAACCATATTATTAAAACAGAGATTTTAATACAAGGGTAATGCTAATGTATATGTTTTGTAAACTAAAATTCACATAAATTTAAGGGAATCAAGAGTCTTAAGACTTGGATCCACCTGTCCAGATTAAATGAACTCCAGGTAAGTATAACTGCCTGTTCTGATCCAATCCAGTATGAATTATATAAACTATTATATGTCATACAAGTTAGAATTTATATACATTGATATATATATATATATATATATATATATATGATATTTTATCCACATGTCATCAGAAGATGACTCATCCTTAATAACTACATTCATATTTACATATGTATGTGTATGTATACATATAAATTATCCATATTTTCTAGCAGGTATCATTGCAAAGGTTGTCAATCACCATGCTCTGTATTTTCTAGTGATGTTTTAGATCCCTACAGATCACACATGCAATTGATGCTACTATGTTGAGAAGTGTTAGACTGTATTGATGATTTACTCTCACATTGCGTTTGGAATTGATTTCACAAGAGTTAAAATGATGCACTTAAGTTTACCCATTTAACTGCCCATAAAGTACACAGAGAGGAAAATGTTAATTCAAACAAAGTTGGAAAAAGAGACAGTAAAATTTCTGTCAAAACAAGTAACATCTCTGCACCCTAAGAATTATACCACTTGCACCAGAGAACACATATACCTAGCATAATCATCTATTACCTAGAAGTTCAGATAGCAGAGCACACAAGTAAGTGAATAGTGCTCCCTTTTACAAGTAAGAAGATGTTAAACACTTTTTAAAAACATTCTCTGAATCTTCTAAGATATAATTTCTAAAGTGCTTGATTGACTATTAAGAGTTTAGAAACAAAAGACCATTAATTCACAGGGTGCTAAGGTACCACTGTGAGAAGGTCAATAGATCTTTTTATTTCCCTCTTAGGTCCATATGTCCCATTCATCAGTACCAGCATAGGCAATGGGACAGCTCCAAGGAGAAGGATGCAAGTCTCCTTGTTATAGATTCATTTTTCAACGCAGTCTTTCCAATTGGATGTTAATTTGAAATTCAAGGCAGAGATAACCAGTAGCATCTTGTCAAGTCATTTTAGATAAATAGATCTGAGTCTCAACCCTGTTGCCCTGGAATCTCACTGTCCTTTTATTTCACTGACCTTCTGGGATAATTATGCTCATGATTTACAGAGTTTATTGATTAAGTAATTAATAAATGCTGATACACACGGGCCTTCCATAACCGTGCAGCTCTGTAACAGTGGGGTCTGAAGAAGAGGCATTGCACTGGTCTGGGCTCTAGATGGGAGGTGGAGGAATCCCAGACATTTGCTTGCAGCTGTTTTTAACTTGTAATACTCTGAAGAACAGTCCAATCAGGCACCGCAAACTGTGAATTACAAGGAACAAAGCAGATTCTGAATGGGCAGTTCCCACACTTTATCCTTTAGAGTTATTACATCCAATCACAATGATCTCCATTGTTGTAAGAATCACGTTGCAGGTTGTCATAAAATGTTTCATTAAAAAGTCTACAAACCTAACCCCTTATTTCTTCATTTTTCTTATATGAATATATATTATTATGTGAATATGTAAAATGCATTTTTTTTTTCTTTTCTGAAAACAACCCTCTAAACCCCTCCTTGCTCTCTTTAAAATTCATGGAAAACTTTTTTCATTACTTGTTGTTGTTGTTGTTGTTGTTGTTGTTGTTATTGTTGTTGTTTTATGTGTATTAATAAAATCCACAACCAGTTTATAATGCATAAAGGTAAGTCCAGTTGCCAAGACCACATCTACAATACCACTTCCATACCCAAGGCTAAAGGATCATTGTCAAGCAGGGAGCAGAAAAACATTAAAAATGAGCGATCAGGGATTTGCTGTGAGATTGTGTCTCCAAGCAATGTTAGAAGTTCTGACCATAAAATCTTAACAATATGCCTGCTTAAACTTGGGCTGAACAAAAATACATACATACATGTGCTTAGCACCTATATGAGTGACATATCATAGAGATCATAACTCTGTTCTCATGCTGAGGAAAAATATTTAATCTAAATTCTGGGAAATAATAACTCCAATCAAGTCACATGTGAAATTACCTATCACGTACAGCCCTAAAAAAGGAAATAATATAAAGTATGTAAGATATGTTACCTATAACTAACTCCAAACATGTTAAAAGTTTTCACTACTTTTTCCTGCTTGCTGGCAGGATGCTAAATGTTTAAAATAGGATTTTAAAATATAGGTAGGACATTTCTTTTGCCAAAATTGGCCTACAGATAACGTTAATAAGCAAGTTAAAAGAACTCAAGCACATGGGTCAGGTGTTATAGTCAATTGCATAAAGAAAGCTTTTAAAACTGAAAATTAATCTAGACTTAGATAATAATGGGAAACTTCATTCAATGATGGGGCTACATAAAAAAGAAAAGAAAGAAAGAAAGAGAGAGAGAGAGAGAGAAAGAAAGAAAGAAAGAAAGAAAGAAAGAAAGAAAGAAAGAAAGAAAGAAAGAAAGAAAAAAGGAACCAAGGAAAAAAGGAAAGAAGTAAGGAAGAAAGGAAGGAAGCAAGGAATCAAGGAATCAAGGAAGAAATGAAGGATGAGCAAGCCTCCAAACACTTCAAGAGGAATATT
Organism: Mus pahari; assembly: GCF_900095145.1. NCBI lineage: Eukaryota > Metazoa > Chordata > Mammalia > Rodentia > Muridae > Mus > Mus pahari. Next base: position 88,332,521 of record NC_034596.1, on the reverse strand, counting down.
CAGATGCAGGTATTTCCAGCGGAATTGAAATTAAAAAAAAAGAAAAAAAAAAGAAAAAAAAAAAGATGAGCAGAGGTATGACCTAGGAAGTCAGACAGAATCTCTCTAGCTGTGCAGCCACTTTTCAGGCTTCTATAAGGAAAGTCTGAAATGCATTTACTTGTCAGACTTGGGAAATGTGAAGACTCAGATAGAAGTGGGACAGAGGACTGTGATGACTGTGTGGCCCAACTAGCTAAGGCAGGACTCACAAGGCAGGCACTTAGTGACCTTGGGTTCCTGCAAGGGAGGTTTATACTAAAGATGTGATGTTGCCTTCTTTCCATCCCTTAAAATGTATTTATTCAAATGCCTTTTGTCTTAATCACATATTACTTCAAGTTGCAGAAGATTCAAATACCAAGATCTTAACAATGATGTATCATCTGTTCAGGATAATATCCCTCAGTTAGATGCTATAATTGTTTGCTGTATGTTCTTATTACATTTCTGGGGAAAGTAAGATCTTATAAACACGGTTCAAATCCTCTGAGTCATTTCCTAAGCATATCCTAAGCTTACTCCAAAGAACTATAACTATCGTTCTTTATTCTCCAAACCTTAATTCTTTGATGCAAATGTATAATCAACAGCATTGCCTGGCACACTCTCTTAAAATTTTCATAAGCACTCTTACACTCTGGTAGTTACCATTCTACAAACTACTGACTTTATAACTTCATATTGTTCCATAATTTCAAATGCTGATTCATTCAGCTCTCCTTCATTAAATTTCACTGTTGATTGATGTTGTACATTTATGCAAGTTTCATAATATTTATAAATTCTTCACTTATAAATTTGTGAATTTTTTATTGCAGAAGGCTCTTACTTAACAATTCAAGGTTTTGTTTTAAAACATGACTCTATTATGAAAACTGAAATGCATCCACTACAAATTTGAACTCAAATTGGAACTGGAGTATTTTCTTGGTAGGTTATTCAGTAAACAGGTTATGACCTATTGAGGAAAACCAAGGCAGAAATTCAAACTGGACAGAAAGCTGGATGCAGAAGCTAACATAGAGGCCTTGGAGGATTCCTGTTTAATGGCTTGATCCTCACAGCACAATCTGCTTAAGTGTTATAGAACCCAGCAGCATCAGATAAGTGGTGGAAGCACCCACGATGGATTAGGTCCACCCACAACAATAACTAATTGAGGAAAGGCTCTGCAGACTTTCCAACATCTGTATCTTTGAGAGGCAGTTTCTCAGTTTTCCATGGCATGAATCAAATTATCATAAAACTAGTGGTCACACCATGAATGGTATAAGTCCATGATGTTTGGAAGTAAGACTTTAGATTACTTCATCAAAATCCCCTTGTGATCTGATGAGAAATCCAGTCAGTGTTTAATTTTCTATCTGTCTTTGCCATAATTTAATAGATCCTTAAGCACATCTCATTTCCTATATCTTCTGTATTTTATTGTTAAATAAGATCAGATTATTTTATTACTTTTCTATTATGGTTTCTTACATTTATTCATGATCTAGGAATTGGGAGAGCATTTCTCTATTGATCATGAATTAGTAGCCATATGATATTGTTGTCTGAGGTTGAAATAATTTTTATTTTAAATAACAACAAATGTGTATTTTCTCCTTCAGTGGTCAATAAAATATTTAATTTTTCAATATTCTTTGCTCATTTGATGGCATACTATTTAGATTTTTAATTCTTTATCAGTTACTGCTTCTTGCTTAGTGTTTTTTTTCCTGGTCAGAACTTGTGCCGGTCTTTAATTAGAAACAGATTTTACACAGACAAGCTGTGGTTCTTGCCCTAATGTTGATGTTGTAAAGACTGAAGGGTCAGTCCAGTGTATGCAGTCACTGTTGCTGAGATTCTAATTAGCATCTATACATTGGTTCTTCCGCTCTCTAGGATATAGTCTTGCCTCAATCTGAACCCCAAGTTAGGCACAGTGATATATTCATCTACCACCCCCAGACATATGAACACTGAGTAACTTTACATTGTTCGGGTAACAAAAGCTTCAACCCTTGTAATTACTCAGAAAAAATACATTAAAAAGAAAAACTTGTACAAGATTCTGCCCACTCAGTCTTAGTTGAGAAATACAGTATAACTCCCAACTCATAGAAAGTTTCTGTGTCACTAGTGGGCATGCTGATCCACCACAGCTTTAAAAGTTTTGACTGGTATTTTTCCTCAGGAATTTAACTCATCTGCTAGCCACTGCTGCTTCTCTCGACTCTTTGGTTTTCTTGAACATGAGAATATAAATCTTTTTTGAGTCGAGCTTTGCCTTTCCCTTTGTAAATGTTACCTGCCATTCAAAGATGCTGAGAGCAAAGTGGAGCCTCAAAGCGAATGCTTACTGAAGCAGGATGAATGTTATTTAAACTCCTTCATGATCTCTCTTGAAAGCAATGTCTTCACCCCCTCTCTGATATCATGTCCGCATCAACCTCCTCTGGGAAGCATCAGTTCATACCACATATGTTAGGAATCATGACTTGCTTGCACTTAAAAGAAATGTGTATGTGTCAGTCTTTGTCATTCGCAGAGCATTTCCTAAACCACTGGATTAGAGACAATGGACTCTGATCTAAAAAAAAAAACAAAAAATAAAAAACAAAAAACAAAACAAACAAAACAAAACAAAACAAAAAAAAACTAGGAATACAAATCAGAATCCAGCAAATTTTATTCAACAATTGTAATCAAAATTATTTCATCCTGTTAAGTATGTAAATGCTATTACTCATAAAAAAGTTTTTTCAAAAGAAAGGATGAACATTTTATCATATGAGGAGTCTACAACTGCTTTTCCTCCTTTTCCTCCCTACAGTGACTCTGGTATTTGTACCTGTGTATCTCAGTGCATCAAAACATAACTGACATTACTGTGGTTAAGGTGGTATCTTCCTCCTTAAAACATTTGCGTCACCTGGGGACCCATCCCATATATAGTCACCAAACCCAGACACTACTGCAGATGCCAAGAAATACTTGCTGACAGGAGCCTGATATTGCTGTCTCCTGAGAGGCTCTGCCAGAGTCTGACAAATACGGAGGTGCATGTTCACAGCCACCTATTGGACTAAGCACAGGATCCCTAATTGGAGGAGTTTGAGAAAGGACTGAAGGAGCTGAAAGGGTTTGCAACCTCATAGAAAGGACAATATCAACCAACCAGACCTCTCTGACCTCCCTTTGACTAAGTTACCAACCAAAGAGTATACATGGAGGGACCCATGGCTCCAGTCACATATGTAGCAGAGGATGGCTTTTCAATGGGAGGAGAGGCCATTGGTCATGTGAAGGATTGATGACCCAATGTAGGGGAATGCCAAGGTAGGGAGGAAGGAGTGAGTGAGTGGGCGGGGGAATACCCTCATAGAAGTAGAGGGAAGGAGGATGGGGTAGGGAGTGTCTGGGGGCAGGAGGATGGAGGATCTCCAAAAGGGGATAACATTTGAAATGTAAATAAGGAAAATATCCAATAAAAAACAAACAAACAAACAAACAAAAAATTTGCTTGATTCCATTCCTTCCTCTTATCTAAGAATTCTAACATCACCTTGTCTGAGTAGAATGACCTATGTTCTCAAACAACTTTCGTAGATCTTGGAATTGCACATTACTCAGGACTTCTGTATTTTAGAGATTGAAATTAGGTCCTCAGGCAAGCTATGCAAGCATCCTGCTGCTGTGTTCCCCAAGATCCCATCTTCTACAAGCAGAAATTAAACTACTTTATAAAACATAAATGATGCTGGATTCATGATCAATAATCATTAGATATTTGAATATTGGACAGATAGCAAATATAAATATTGCATAGGCGAAGATCCATCTCTTTCTTGTTACTCCCCCATAATAACTTACATGCTAATAAGTTTTGAATCTTCTTCCTCAGTATTCATTCATGTTATGAAAAGGCTGCTTTGACACCACTACCCTACAGCTCCTGAGAGTTTGTTATTTCAATTCACTTTTCTATCTAGTCTCAGTTTCAACAGTGGATTTTATGCACGGACAATGTGTGCCTCTTATGGATCTTAATGAGACATTTCTTCAGAGACCTATGGAAATGTTGTCTTTGAGTGAATGTGGGAATGGAAAAGAAAAGTGTACAAAGTAACGAGTGCATAGACAAATGTTTAAAACAAACCACTGCAACATGCGTTATGAAAATCATCTGAATTTACCTAGTGGCCCTAGTACCACATTGAGATCTCCCCTTATGAACACATACATATTACTCAAGTGTCCATCTAATGTAAGGAGTATCAGTAGATTCAAGAAACAAGGGTGGAAACTCAGACTGTTGCATGATTCCCAAGGTCTCTCGGCAAAGTCACATAAGGAATGAACAATTGCTGTTGAGAGAGGCTTCTGTTCTCAAGCTTCCTGCACATTCACCACGTAACTCCAGGAATGTGGCTTTCATGATTCATCCTTAATGTGGTGGGCTTTTTGGTGATGCAGCTGAATTTGAGTCACTCATGCTCCTATAATTAGCACCAATAAACGGGTTGTCTCACCACACCAGGCTTGGTTAGAATCATTTCATCTGTTTTTCATGCCCTATCTGGAATAAATACATCTTTGGTCATATGTACTGAGGAAAATTCATCCAACACTTATAAGAGGCAGAAACAATAGGCTGCCGATCAGTGAGATACAGTTATGGAAGAGAAAAGACCTTTAAATCTCTATTGTAAAACATGGTCCATCTACAAAATAATACTAAAATACTTGCCTAGAATACATTAAAAGGAGAAAAATAATTAAAATCCTAGTGTAAAACTGATTTTATATTTGCATATATTCACATTTTCCTGTACCACTTAGCTGACTAGCTCACTTCTTCTGACCTTCTAAACCTCTCTGTCTGCAACACACTTGTCTGCTTTCCATAAAACTCTATCATTAATTCACTCATCCATGGCCAGCTCAATAATAGTACTCAAGTGTAACAGAGTCTATGCTAATAACCTGAGGAAAGTGGGCAGTAGGAGAGTTGTCTTCCCCAAGGAAGAACACACTATTGGTTGTCAAATATCAAAAGGTCATCCCATAAAACATATGGAAATCATATTATATGGACTAAGTAGGTGATAGATAAGAACATATACATGTATTCATACATATATGCACACAAGATAAATCAATGGAAAAAGAATCCATAAATTTGATGGAACCCCTAAGTGTTATATGGGACTGTTGGTACAGAGGAGGGGTTAGGGAGAAATTTTGTAATTATATTATAATCTCAAATACAACATGAAAAATTACAGAGAGAAAAATAACTCAAAACTAAATTTCTTTTGAAAATGAGAGGTTGTGAATGTCAAGCTCTCAAATCAATGATAATGGAGATAATCCTACATGCAGTTCCACCTCCCACAGGCCTGCTAAATTTCTCTTGCAGTCTGTTCACTCACATGCACTTGAGATGGCTCTTTTCTATAGAGCACCAGCATCATCGTAACTACTGTTTTACTCAGAATTAAGCTTTATAGAATCACACCTTCCATATGTCAGCCTACTGATTCAACACTGCAAACACAGTTCAGCAGTGTTTGCCTATTTCTGTCATTAGGCACCTTGAACCTTGCCAGGAACAAAAGTCTTCCCAATATAGGATGTTTCATTGGTGCACCTTGGATAGGTCACAGTCCTAGGCAGTACTCCTCCAATGTTCTGCATGGGGGAAAAACAGATTTGATGTAAGGATTTATGATTCTCTAGTCAAATGAATAGGATAGAGATTCCTCTTCCAGTTATATTAATCTACTGCAAGAAAGCTTTGCCCTAAAAGAAAGCACATAGTGTCAAACCAATGACAAGAATGGCTTCTTTTACCAAGGGATGAATTCTGCCCTTTCATTTATCCAGTGAAGTGGAAACTTTAAACTCTTCTAAAGAAGACTTGTTCATCAAACAAAAATAGGAATAAGAACCTGGGAATTTAATCATCCCTACAATAAAATTCCTCTTTTATTAAATATATGTCGGTATACCTAGCTATGTTAGCAATTTTATAGCACTTAAATACCAATAATTATTCAAACAGATTTATTGAAGTTTAATGGCAGTGTAATAATAATGTCGGTATGTTTTATATGCAATAGTTGTTACACCTCATTAAACACGTTGGTAAATGATCCATTGCTGTTCAATTAACATGAAATGACTGTGTTATTAAATCTTAAACTGTAAATTAAATCCTGATTTGAGACACTTAATTTTAAAGTGTGATTGAAAACTTCTTTGGGCATGGGCCTCCAGAGTCTCTTTTATTTCTTAAAGTTCTTTCCTGACTTGTTCCTGGTCCACAGTATACATACATTTCAAACTGGGAAATGGTCTTCAGTGGATTTGTGTGGGTGAACTTTTCCTTCATGGAGAAACATGTTTCTTTCTAGTAGTTGGGCACAGTTTGAGTAGAGATTATATTTTAATTTCAGATCCAGTTCTTTATTGATGGAAAATTAATGCTTCTTTTTTTTAACTCTTAGGAAAAGAAGCCTGATAGCCAGTCATTCATACTTGCAAAAGAAAAAACTGCTGATTTGGCAAAGTTTACTTGGTTAGTTTCATAGCTACAAATCCATCTTTGTATCCACAGAGGCAGCCATAAAGCAAGAAGTGTTTTTCAGCCTTTGATGAACCAGCTGGCTTAAAGATATGAGTTTGATATTAACTAAGCTGCTATCATTAATTTTCATAAGAAGAATCAAGCTTTTTCAAGTTTTATATGTATTTAAAACCTATATAGAGTATAGCTTTTCAAGAACATGACAATCAAGATTTTTTATATTTTCCACCAAAAAGCAAATGTGTTCTCACATTGACATATTATGTATCATCCTTCATGCTTTTAGCATAATTTTACTATGCAAATTATATCCCTAATATTGGAATTTGTATTCTCTGCTATTATTTTCTAGTATCCACCTATGATAGCATACAGTAATGCTTTAGTTTCCTGTACTACAGCCTATTCTGAGTAGAAGAAATTATATTTATAGTTTGAAACTATTTCTAAAATCTTGACCCAATAAGACTGACTCATTTTCCTTCAATTATTTGGATAATATTTGTAATGCTCAGTGGTGCATGCTTATAATTAGAATTTGTACATATTCAGTAAGTCTACTGGAGTTATTTGCAAATTATATTCATGTTCTATACCTGTGAGTTAAAAAAAAATACTTGCCAGCACAGAATGTTAATGTATACTTTTGTAGAGCAGCTCACTAGAACCATGCTTTCTAGCTACTGTGGAAAACATCAAAGAGAAAATGTGTCCTGCATTCTTCCATTTCTGAGAGTATTTATACACATTGTGTCACAGTGATTCCCTTGTCTCTAGAGAGCTCTCAGAATTCTGTCTTCCAGCCGCCCCTAGGTGATCAAGTCCTGGTTGCATTTTATAGACTTAGTCAGTCATCTTGGAGCGATTAGCTTCTTGCTCTTTGTAGCTTATTGCTGTCAAGGCACTCCAGTGCTTTGTTGGGGTATATGTGTTTACACGGCTGATCTTCCCTAACTAGCTCTCAGTAATTTGCAGAGACAGCTCATGCACCAAATTATCATTTCAAGTAGATGAACAGGCAGTTACAAGAAACAAGTAGTAACATATGTATATTTTTATCAAGAAAACCACTTAATCAAGTACTGTACATTTCCACATACAAAATCTAGTTATACTCTGCTCAGTCTTCATAGTCATGTATGTCTCTGGTTCCCCCTCGGCAAATGTCTAACACGTTCATGTTTCACTCTATTTTATCAAAAGCTTCACCCAAACAAACAAACAAAAAAAAACAAATAAACACAAAACAAAACAAACTGCTGCTCATTATTTTACATTTCTGAAAATTTAAGTCTTCTTCAACAGAAGACATTGCATACCTCATTCCTCAAAAGGAGCAAGATTTTCTCCACAGACAATCTCAAATCTTCCCCTCAGCCAAGTAAGGTCTTTGTTAAAGTCTAATTAATAAATTGTTATGACTGATAAATTTTTCTATAACCTGAAAATCTTTATTTATTATAAGTAAAAGTAGTCCAACTAACTTTGACCTTCAATATAAAGTGTATACTATATTTACATTGGAGTTTCTAAGCTATCTTTCCTTTAAGGACACCTTCTGTAAGGTAGGTATACCACTGTTATATGCATTTGTTCATGTGAGATCTCATAATCCTTTATACAGCCTCTAGGGAAAATTAAAATATTTAAGTTATTTTTAAATTATATGTAAATGTTATTTATGCTTTTACTTTGTGTGGGTAAATATAATTTTATTAAAAATTATTTTCACTAGTAAAATGTATCTATCTGCAGTCATGGTTGTTCAATAAATATATGTGGATTTCAGAAAGGTCTGTTACCTGTTTTGTAAATTCTCATTACATTCACGATGGATGTGGCACATTAAATTTATGTGGTATGTTTACATTATTGTGTAAATGTCTAATGGCTCCATAGGTATGTAACTCAGATTTAATTAATGTAATTTTATACACAAGGAAGCAGATAATTACTCTGAATTAGCAGATACAGTTAGTTGTAGCAATAAAGTAAGTGTGCCCTCATTCTCAATTCAGGACCACATATATCTTACCAAAATAAAAATTATAATTTCATTTATAAGGGTAGGACTTGTTCCTCTTAAAGATACCTCTAAAGAACCTGATAATGATCCTAAATTTAGATACATCCTTAGAAAATATATCTATAATCTCTTTCAAATCAATCAGCAAACACACAGACATACACACAGACACACAGACATATCTATATCTATATCTACATAACCCATTCATTTACATCCACATACCATATATGATGTTTAGAGCTTATTTGTAAAAGACTAAGGTTACAATGCATGTGACAAAAAACTTAAATAATACTGAAATTGATAAATGAAATAATCTTAGAGAAGATCATAGACAATATAAACACAAAATTATTACATTTCTAGAAGGAAAACACATGAGAATTTCTGGATTACCTTAAGTCTAAAGATGAATATTTTTCCTATGCAACAGCAAATGAAGGATACAGAAATCAGTTCACTGATATATTTTATTTAATAAAAGTTAACAACCTACTCTCAAAAAGCTAAAGGTTTCAGAACATAAGATAACAAAACATGGGAGAAAATAAAGAACTGTGATATTGTGTAAACCTGGGCTCAAAGAAGAAAGCTGTAATTTAAAATAAGAAATTAGACACAGAAATAAAATCCTGAAGTTCTCCACTGGGACCTTAGAAAAGATGTGCTGATATCAAGATCTCATACATAGAAGCCACCAACTTGAACAAATGGAATTTTTATTTTTTTTTTTTTTTTAAAAAAAAAGGGGGAGACTTAAAATAATGTTGTCACTAAAAAGGGTTCTTTACTTGAGATTAGTCATTACAGAACTCTTTTCCCTCCTTCTCTTACTAAGGCACACAGAGATGCTACAGCAGTAGAACTGACTCAGACTGCATCTTGAACTGGTAGCAGTCTTGGCAGCAGCATCTAAACCCTCCTGATTTTGCAGGTATTAAAGATGCAAGAATTGCAGAATCTTGAAAGCTTGCATCAAGGATACCATAAGCCAATGAGGCCAGGCTGTAAGTGAAAGCCTTGGATTCCTTGTGAGGAAGCCCTAAGAGGTCATGTGTGAAGGTGTGAAAATGAAGAGGAATTGTACTGGAGTTCCCAAGAAGCTATAGATGGACTGATAGTAAATTATCTGCCGAAGAAATTGTAGACACAAAGTGGTACCTGCCAAACAGAGAAGCTACAATTTCTTTAGGAAGATAACTTGGGGTGCAGGCACCCAAAGATTTTGGATCTTAAGACTCTTGAGAACCCAAATTCTGACATAGATACTGTGGACATGAGATTCATCATGTTGATTTTCATTTGTGATGTTTCCCAATCCTCCTTGGAAACTTATTCAATGACATTTTATGTGAAATCATTTGATTTCTATAGGGGCAGTTAGGAAATTGCCTTGATACTTAGAAAACGATATAGACTTTTGAACACTTAATACTGTGAAATCATAGATGGGCTTTACAAACTGGACTAAATGTATTTTGAAATGTATGTGAGACCAGGAGTTAGGCAAAGACCATTATGATTTAAAGTGATATATTTGTGCATTAACTCAGAAGTGGATAGAGCTGAGATGATTCATCTTTGTTTCTAGTGTGGCTGGTTTTGAAAGCATTTGGAAAGCACAAATTTGATTTCATTACAGAGGACGTTTATAGAGAGATTCAACCAAGGAAAAAGACTGATCCTGGATATGGGTAATAACATCTTATGACTGAGATTTTGCAACCCTGTAGTTGCAACAACAATATGAACTAACCAGTACCCCCTGAGCTCGAGTCTCTAGCTGCATATGTAGCTGAAGATGGCCTAATCGGCCATCATTGGAAAGAGAGGCCCCTTGGTCTTGTAAAGTTTATATGACCAAGCACAGGGGAAGGCCAGGGCCACATAGTGGGAGTGGGTGGGTAAGGGAGCAGGGGCGGTGGGGGGTATAGGGAACTTTAGGGATAGCATTTGAAATGCAAATAAAGAAAATAATAATAAATAAATAAAATGAGCTGAATGAAAAGAAGAGAAAATTACTTAAGTACAACTGCCAAGATGGAGTGTACAATCAAACTGAGAGACAAATATTTTCTTTCCTTAAGTTGACTTTGTAAGGTATTTTGTCACAACAAATTAGAAAAGTAACTAATAGTGACCCTTCCCCCCACATAATGAAAATTTTAAAGTTAAAGGAAAAAAAAGATAGACAAGCTATTTTAAAAGTGAGTACAAAATACCCATGAAAGGATAAAGATACAGAGACAAAATTTAGAGCTAAGATGATGGATGGATTATCCAGAGACTACCTCATCCGGGTATCCATCCCATCATCAGCCACCAAACCCAGATACTAATGCGCATGCCAGCAAAATTCTGCGGAAGGGACCCTTATAATAGTGGCCTCTTGTGAGGCTATGCCAGTGCCTGGCAAACACAAAAGTGGATGCTCACAGTCAGCTATTGGATGGAACACAGGGCCCCCAATGGAGGAACTAGAGAAAGTACCCAAGGAGCTGAAGGGGTCTGCAACCCTNTAGGTGNAACAACAATATGAACTAACCAGTACCCCCNGAGCTNGNGTCTCTAGCTNCATATGTAGCAGAAGATGGCCTAGTCGGCCATCATTGGGAAGAGAGGNCCCTTGGTCTTGCAAACTTTTTATGACCCAGCACAGGGGAAGGACAGGGGCAAGAAGTGGGAGTGGGTGGGTAGGAGAGCAGGGGGCGGTGAGGGGTTAGGGAACTTTAGGGATAGCATTTGAAATGTAAATAAAGAAAATAATAATAATAATTTAAAATGAAAAAAAAAGATTCCTCTCAAATAAACTTTAAAACTTTTTTTAAAGTAAATTTACATATTCTCTACTAGTACACAAAAAGTTGTTCCTTATTTTATACCACTAAAAATACTCATTAAACAATCAATGAACTACTATTATGCACCTTTTAATGAATTGTTAACAATGAACACCTGAAACACTCTGTGCCAGAAAAGATACACAAAAACAGAACCTTTGATTACCTATTGGTGGACATCTAGAATGGTCTTTTCACTTTAGAAGTTTATCAGTTCTTACCAGATTAAACATGTTTACCACACAGTATAGAAACTATACTTTTCAATGTTCACTGAAGCAAGTGAAAAGGAATTCATATAGACATTTATGGTAGATTCATTAAAATTTGTAAATAGTTTAAAGTTACCTAAAGTCATTTTCATAAGTGTAAATAGTTAGATAATTTCTGGAATATCCAGAAGTGAAGATTTACTCAGTTCTAGGACAAAAAAACAAAAATAAAAACAAATCAACAAAGACAAAAACCTCTTTTTATTAAATATTTTCTTTATTTACATTTCAAATGTTATCCCCTTTCCTAGTTGCCCCCCCAAAAGTCCCCTATCCCCTCCTCCCTCCTCCTGCTCACCAAACCACCCACTCCCTCTTCCTGGCCTTGGCATTCCCCTAGACTTGGGCATAGAACCTTCATAGGAACAAGGGCCTCTCCTCCCATTGATGTCCAACTAGGCCATCCTCTGCTACATATGCAGCTAGAGCCATGAGTCCCACCATGTGTTTTTGTTGATTGGTGGTTTAGTCCCATGTAGCTCTGGGATTAGAGTCAAGTAACAGAATGATGAGTCACTGGATAAAGCCAGATGAAAGAATCCATAATGTGCAATTCCATCAATAAGACATTCTAAAAAAAAATGTGAAAATGTAGAGACAGTAAAATAACTGATTTCTACCAGAAATTTCTTCAGGTATGAAGAATCAGTAGATAAATTGCAGGGAGGTGAAACTTTTCCACATCTTTTCTATAGGAGAGGCAAAAAAACAAAACAAACAAACAAAAAAAACCCCAACAACTTATTTGTCCAAATCCATGACTCTGAATCTTCATATAACCTATATCACTTCATGTAATCTATAGATTCCTTGTAATAGTATAGCACTTTAATACAAAAGTGATACCATTGGATAGAGATGTTGGGGCAGGGGCTCAGTGTAGGCAGAAGTGGGCACAGCATATGCAGAGAGCAGAGTGGAACATTGAGAACCTTCTGTATATTCTAGTCAAATTTTTGGTTAACAAATTTATTCTAAAAATAAAATGGATTAAAACATTTAAATAAATGAAAACACTTTGAAGAGGAAGTGTTATAAAATAAAAAGTTAAACATATTGAGTGCTAAGTGTATGCATGACATTCTACTCTTTCTGTTAGTGAATGTAAGCTAAAGTACATAGGACTTTTCATGCAAAGTACATTTCTTTTATCAAGCTGAAAAAACATTTATTAGAGGCCATGCAAGTGTAGCTACCATAAGGGTAAATTTTATGTTCAATAAATTTCTAAAAAGACTCCACGAAAGAAGTATTTATTTCTTTAAAAATATTAGGTGCGGGGATGGATAGGTGATATTACCATCTTTTTTTTTTTTTCGAAGATCATTGACTTTGGCAAAAGTAAATGTGTGAATGTCTCTTCAGGTAATAGTTTGAAAGCAAGTCCATTGGGTTTATATACCGGAGCTTTGAAAACATATGCAAAAACAATGAGGTATTCTGTATCAAAAGAGAGTGCAAGCATGCAAAACCAAGAGGGGAGACTTGAGCAAGCAGATGTCAGCATGGTAGAGGATGACTTTAGATGGCAAAGATACCTCCTCCTTTTAGACAAGACAGGAATCCATGATTACGCATTTGTAGAAAATAAAGCAGGGACAGAAGAAATATATGTCAAATGCCCTAAATAACAGATTCCATCAAAATCAGAAACAAATGTTTAGCAAAGATCGACTCATTTTGGGTAGTTTATGGCTAAGATGACAAGAAATATGGGAAATTCTGTGACAAATATTATATTAGGAATTAAAGAAGATTCAGCGTTTACACAGAGAGCTTAGCAAATTGAGGTTATGACATTGTGTCCAAATGAAGAGATGAGATGAAGAGATGAGGAGTCAAGAAATGCTAGCACAGTTCATTTCCTTTATGAGACCCCTTTTATTAAATTCATGATATAGTGTCAAGAGAGAAGATAATGGCAAATATATATATATAGTTATATATTTTCTTTTAAGTGACTCCCAAGCTTAAGACTAATTAGTTTTTATGTTAAAATTTAACAATAGCTTTAAGAAGCATATTTACACTCTATAAGCCCTGAATCTAGTGCACAATCTAGGTCTTCCAGGGTCATACTGCCTATGTTCTACGGAGGAAGAATTAGTCATCTCTGAAAACCCTAATTCCCTTCCATCTTAGTTTCTTGGCCATACTCTGAAATCTGTAGAACAGTCTAAATAATTTGCCAATATATTTACTGCAGGGATTTGATTGCATAAAATTTCACTTCAGCCAAATGGCTTTTCTGAATCATAACTTACATTCTATCTTAAAAACCAAGCTGGCATTTTCTGGAAATTCTTAATGACTTTTCTGCTAGGCAAATTGTAAATAAAAGACAGGCTTCCAGATGCTCAGGTATTTAGACAAATTGCTCCTTTCATAAAGCAATTCAAGTTGTTAAGGAAGTAAAGGCAATACTGTATTTAGATTGGCATGACTTCAGGATTGAAGAAAGTGCTCATAGCCGTCTAGCATATTGTTGGTAGGAATTAGAGATGAACTTAGGCAGTCTTGTCATGGTTTATTAAGCATACAGGGGAGACAAAAGTGAAGGAGAGAAAATGATTTATTTCTTGATATTGCTAAATATCAAGTATAAACAATGAATTACTGCATTTCTACATTTTATATTTTCCCAATTTGTAATGTTTATTTTATTTAAATGCCTGGAGCTTAGAAAGCTTTAAGGTACAAGTCCCTCCTGTCCTTGACTTGCTCATGGTTTTATAACATTCCTGAAGCAGAAGAGAATTCAACTGATGCAGCTGTCATGAAGCAGCCCAGAATTCAACTCAGGTTACATAGCTATTAATGCCCATCAATGGAAATATGTGCAGGTTTAACTTTAAACCACTTAAATTTCTCACATATTTTCACAATTGATCTGATTCAATTGTTATTTGCACCCCAGCATAAAATATCCTAACAATGTCAGTTTATTGACCAATTGGCAAATATTATAGAATTCCTATAAAAACAGGTGGTTTAGTTTCCTAAAAAATAAAAAATAAAATTAAAGTTGATAAAAAAAAAATGAGAGACCCAAAGAAGCCAAATAATAAAGAAGGCACAAGGGAGGATGCTTAAATATTTTTCTGAAAGGGAAACAAGATAGATATGGTGGATGTAGGGAGCAGTGTGCATGAAAGAGGGGATGGTGAGGGGAAGAGGGCAGGGGCATCATGCGTAGGAAGAGCAGGGAATCTGGGCATCTGTGGGACTTTCCAGAGACCTGGTACAGGCATGGGGAAAGGGAAATCCCAGGGACGATATGGCGGGGGGGGGGGGACACTCTACCTCAGACTCACAGCAGTGGGGGATATGGAGCCTGAAGTGGCCACCTCCAGTAGCTAGGAAGGACTGCCAGTGGAGAAATAAGGACACAAATCAGGCACAAAATCTTTGACCCAAAGTGCATCCTGCCTATAAGATATGCAGGGACAAAGATATATCAGAGACAGAGGGAATGGCCAAACAATGACTGGCCTAACTTGAGACCCATTTCATGGGGAAAACTAACCTCTAACACTATTTTTCTAGTCTTCTTTTCCAATTCTAAGCAACGCTACACATATATAAACATCCAATCCTTCATCAATTAGCTGGTCCATCTCCTATTCATAACACCGGTGTCAATTCAACAAAACGAGATACCCCCAAACTGTTCAACGCAGTAGCCCACATCTCTACTATATTGCCAGATATTACCTTTTGAACAACATTGATGTGTTTTTAACAAATGATATAATACTATATCATCAATTTCTTCCCTCCTATTTAATCTATTCTTCTGCCTGCATAACTGCTTGAAACAGCATGATGCCCGCTAAAAAAAAAAAAAAAAAAAAACAAAAAAACAAAAAAACAACTGAGTTAAACTCAGCATCCTGTCAAATCTTGCCCATGCTTTGTGTTCTCTGATTTTTCTAAGGAGAACAAACAAACCGGAGCGTAGGAAGTCACTTAGATGGCTTCTAGGGAAGCTGTCATTTCACTGTTACTTTGTTCTTTACAGAAAGGAGCTTGTGCTAAAAATTGCTCGAAGAAAAGACAGAAATAAAACAGCATCAAGAACTGTTTGATGAATAACAAAATGAGAAAGTGACTGGACCACAGAATAACTTTTCCACGAATGCTGATGCAGAGTGAAGAAAAAAAAATCAGGGAACTCTCAAAGATAAGTAAAATATACACATAGGAGAATATTTAGAAATTTCCCATCACTGAGGAGTATAGTGCAGCACTTTTAGCTGCGGTGATTCATATATTTGCATCTTGACAGGATCTATATATCTATAATCACCGACTAGACAAGCATTTGGATTGGTCTGGGGAGAGACTCAAGACTCAGTTAATTGAGGCAAGATGAACGAGCTTAAATGTGGTTGGCATCAGCATGTGGTCTGTAGTCCAGAACAGACTGAAAAAGGAAAAACTAGAGATGAACAGGAATATTTATCTCTGTCTGATTTCTGACTGAATATACAATGTGAGGACCTGCAACAGGCCACTGACAAATTCCATGAGAAACTGTAACCTCAAGAGCTGAGGAAAATCATTTATTTTCTTAAACTGTTTTTATTATGTGTTTTATCTAAGCAGTGGGTAGGGTAAAATAGCCAAAACATTAACATTAATGTTATAAAAATCTAAAATATTATGCCCTAAATGTCCTCTATATTCTATTGAGATAATAAAGTAATAAAGGAATGCACGCATTTGTGTGTGTGTGTGTGTGTGTGTGTGTGTGTGTGTGTTCCAATTTACTTATCACTAGATGAATAGGAAAATTTTAGTTTTCAACAATTGCATATCCCATTTTTAAAACAAAGTACCACAGCTTATACATAAATGCATGCTCAACGAAATTCAAAAACACTGTATTGCCAAAGATTGAGGGGATATAGTATGTATGATTTCATGTGTTTATATGACAGAAAGGAGGTGTAATACTACACACAATGATCAACTATGGGAAACTAAGCAATTACTCACATAAGTTACTTGTATCTTTTAATTAAATAAAACAGCAGACTGTTGAATAGGATGAGGAGTCTCGTGAGTCATTCTTTAGAACACCCAACCAAATTGAAGTAAATGATGCAGATGCATTTACATTGTAAGGGAAAAAATCTCAAAATTTAATAAGCACAAAATTAGTAAGTCAAAAAAGGCACAGAGGGCATTTTATGCTTTTGTATAACAAGCATATATACATACATATACATTATTGGATTTGTTGAACAAATATGCCTCTATTAGGTAACTGAACTGACACAACAAACACCCAAGCATGCACAGTATTCTCTGCCGAGCATACTTGAGTACTTTCAGGAGGGAACAGTTCCTTTCACTTATATTTTAGTAGCCCCTGGCCACTTTTAAAATGTAATAAATGCATGTAAGTGATGGCGAGAGAGTGACTTATTTACACCTTACCACTTTCCTTGAAGTAAAAAATATCTGTGTTCTCTTCTCCACATGCCTTCTTTGTGTTCTCCATGTGGTCTGTTCTTAAATGTCTTGGAATCACATAATAAAACCCCTCAGAGTTGTGTCTTGACTTTCAACTTCATGATGAAAAGGGGAGTGAAATTCTAGTGCATGGGCATTTCGATGCATAAGTGTATGGAATAGTCAATTCAGAACTGGACCAGCAACTTCCAACAAAATGTAGCTCCAAGGCAGACAGGAGTCAATGGTAAGTGAATTAGTTTAATCTATGCAAATAAAGGGAATGCATTCATTGGGTATGAATTGGAGAAATAGTAGCAGCACAGAAGGGAATGGGACTATTTAGAGTGTAGCTATAGGTAGTGGATTCTGGAAACATTTGTACACTCATGAAATTTTGATGCCTTTTCCAAAAATTTCCTAAATAATAAATACAGCAGATATCACCTATGCTCAGGAGACTAACACAGGTCTGTTCTCACGTGAAGAATGTTTAGGAAAAATAATGGCCTTGTTCAAGAGTACATTATGCAAAAAGGACTCTGCAGTGAATTCAATACACATTTAAACACAGGTTGGTTTGATTTATGTATCACAAGAGCTACTACACATGGAATATTTTTAAAAATCCACATAGCACTACCAAATGTGTTCTTTGCAAATTATTCCATGTGCCTGGCAGGTTCTGGGCATGAAAAACAACTTCCCATGTGTTTGGCATACTAGTGCATTTTGTAGTTGTATGATTACAGGAAACAAATGAGTGTTTCCTGTACTATTTTTGGAATGATTATCTGCACTCGCTCCACACAGAATGCATTGAGATGCAGATAGTAAAAGCATAGATGTGACTTTATTATAGTCAAAACATGCTTCAGGCTTACTAAATCTACTAGAATAAATATTTGCCTCTGCTTTCTCTTTAATCTAAAATTTCAATTTTGATCATTCACTAATCAGAAGGTCAAACGTTGAATTCAGCAATGTAATTCCATTCGACCACGTATACATATTTCAAAATATCATGCCTATAGTAAATATGAGCAAAAAGCTGTTTACCTTTCATTTGTTGACTCTAAAATTTTAGATGATTTTTATTTAATGATGATACATTCCTCCATAGTGAAACAGACATAGTGCAGGTAAACAGGAAAATCACATTCAGGTACAAAATAGGGATAGAGGACCCTCTAAATAATAAATGTTAAGAATGCGCTAGCAAGATGGTATCAGGTAAGGGCACAGTGATATTTATTGGCCTGAACAAAAGTTTTGGTAGGCTTGAAAAGGTACAATGAAGTTCATATTTTTGGTTGAATTAGCCAGGTTTCAATTATGGTAACAAAATATGTGATATAATTAACTTGAAATGGAGTAAAAATTTAAATTGGATCATGGTTTTAGTCTATAGGTATATATTTCATTGATTTGGGCTTGAGACAACCTATCCTATCATAGGCATGAGCTCAGCATGGATCAGTGCTGCTCAACTTTTGAAGAGTGAAAAGCAGAAAGAAAATGTGATGGTATCCTATCAACTCCTCAATTTCAATTACCTATGTATCAGGTATCAGTTTCTATTACCTAAGTCATCACATTAGGGTCACTTCTTAGAGGTTCCATCATCAAACAATAGGGCAGTAGGCTAGAAACCTACTTTGGCACACGTGTCTTTGGGAGAGAGTTCATTTCCAAATGATTACATACGTGAAATACAGTGGAATTTGAAGTGTAAACCCCTTAGGTGCAGAGAAAGAGAGTAGAGAAGAATAGAACCATAAACACCTCCACTACTAGATGTCATGCCAACCATGTGTGTAGATTCATCATAGCACTAAGGTTATTAAGTATGTGCCCACCACTTGGTAAATAAATGTGTAAGTTAACAATGGATATCATGTATAAGAAATAGTTACATATAAATGAAATTATTATTCCCAACTATATGATAATATAAAAAAATTAAGCACTCACTGAAACTACATCATCCAAATGAATCAATAATAGAATTTACTTAGAAGAACAGACTTAAGCTTTCATGGTTTTCAGTGTTCAAACACATAACTGCCCATGAAACCAGAAGTAACTTGACAAGACACTAATATACCTTGGTTACTGATGATACTCCAATTTCAGTTACAGTTCTTTGCTATTTACACACACACACACATACACACACAAATTCACTTAAGGTGATCCAAGCAAGATTCCATTTATAGCTAAATATTATATTTAACCCATTTCATAGGATCCTGTCACTTACTTAATATTATACACAATTTTTTACTTTCATTTTTAAGGCATGCTCACACTTCCCAATTCCCAGGTTCTCAACAACACTCTGATTCACTACTCAAGAAATTAAAGTTTTGGAGTCTTTACAAGAGATTTTATACATCGATAGACTGTATAATATTTGCACAGAGCAGAAACATCACATGTTTAATACTGCAGAAACTGCAAAAATAAATGTTACATGTCTAGATTAATAAGAAAAATTTAAATAACCCTTTGGCAGTGAGAGCTATCTAGCACACTCATCATGAGGACCTGAGTTTTATTGCTAGAACCCAATGGTGACTGTAGAAAACTGAGTAATCTAAGCCACCCTCAAGCCTACTCTTGCCCTGGAGATACATAGATTCCTCTCTCCATTTGGTCATTCAAAATGTCTGTATTGTGTCACATAAGTTCGTACTGAAGAAATGGAACTCTTTTGGCTTTAACTTTGGATTTATGTTTTTTTTGTCTGTTTTGTTTTTAGTAGATACCAAAATGGAGTGTTTGTTTTGTTTTAATGATAGCTTAGTATAAATTATATTTTATATCTTCTTTAAAGATTTATTTATTTATTATTTATTTTTTTATTTATTTATGTGAGTTCACTGTAGCTGTACAGATGGTTGTGAGACTTCATGTGGTTGTTGGGGATTGAAATTTTAGGACCTCTGCTCACCCCAGTCAACCCTGCTCTTTCTGGCCAAATATTTATTTATTATTATTATTATACATAACTACACTGTAGCTGACTTCAGA
>NC_034596.1:88304079-88311444 GCF_900095145.1 Mus pahari | reverse complement strand
GGAGAGGAGAGGAGAGGAGAGGAGAGGAGAGGAGAGGAAGAGAGAGGAGGAAGAGAGGTAGGTGAAGAGTCAGGAGGAGGAGAGGAGGGAGAGAGGAAGGGGAGGAAGAGGAGAGGTGAGAAGAGGATCTTTTCCCTAGTTATAACTGTCAAAAGTGTGCTTTCATTTAAAGAATCAAACAATGAAAGGAGTTTTGTGAGATGTAATATTTACCTCTGCATTGTTCACATTTGACACAAACAAGTGGGGAACTCTATACAATTCAGAGTGCCCTTCGAAGGACCAACATGTCAATAGATATAACAGAGCTGTTTAATACTAGCAACATTCTCTGTAATAGAGAAAATACTAAGTTACAGTTAACTGAAGACTACTTGACAGTAACTTTTCAACATTTACTCAGCTGTTAAAGATGGATAGAGAAAGGGGTATTGGCATAGACAAGCTAAAAGATTTAAAAAGAGAGAGAAGGTGTTAGCATTTCTTCTATGCTCTGCCCCACAGTTACCTGGCAACAGGCAGGTGTGCCTGACTCACTATAAAAGGGGCTGATTACCCTTTCTTCCCTCTCTTGCTTTCTTGCCGCTCTTTATCTTCTGTTCCTTCTCTCCCCCATTCCCCTCCCTCCTCTCCTCTCCATGTGTGTTCATGCTCTCTCTCTCTCTCTCTCTCTCTCTCTCTCTCTCTCTCTCTTTCTCTTTCTCTCTCTCCACTCCCTGCCTTTCTCTGTCTCTATGGCCCCCTCAACTCCCATCCCTACGCCATAAATAAACTCTATTCTATACTATACCCATCCTGTGGATGATCCCTCAGCAGGAAGCGAAGCCCCAACATGGGCACCCCCTTTCCCCACACCATACCTTGCCCCAACCAAACATATCCATGCCTTCTTTTTCCTTTTTTATATAACTCAACAGAAGGAAAGAGAGGTGACCCACAGAAAGACAAACCAGCACAAATTCGCTAAATACGAGAGGGTTTATGAAGTCAACACGCTCTTCTGTTTTGTCCCAAAGCAAAAGAAACTTACTTTAGAAGCTATCACCCAATGTGCAGGGAGTTCTTCTACACACAATTCCTATGTGAGTTATGTTCCCCTCTGTGCATGACAGCATTCTTTCCAAAGGGGAAATTTCAAGATGTCCAAGGAACTTCACCGTGAACATTGTTGCTCTGGGGAAGAATATCCTTAGCTCCCTCACAGGTGAAGTTACATAGTATCACAAATTGAAAGAGAGACAGAGGTGGCTAGTTAGGAGAGGAAGTAAGGCTGTGTATGATGAGGGGGCAGAGGGTTAAGGGGCCTATATTCTTTTATTAAAAATTCCTCTAGCAATTTATTCTTATTCTAAGAACAAACCAGGGAAATATGCTCTTGGAATGACTGAATTCTCTCTCTACTCAGACACAGGCAACATGGATTTCTTTTAAAGCTTTACTTAAACAGCGGTGTGTTTTAAATCTGTCGTCTGAAAATTTCTTACCCTCAGAGTTTTCTTTCTAATTTGCCCTCCTACTTTGCTGCTTTAAGAGTAGTTAACACATCACAGTAAATCCAAGTCTGTTAGAGTCCTGAAGGACTTCACTTGTTAATAGGCAAGTAGAGCAAGTTGTTTGGTCTGAGTGGAATGCACAAGGCACGTCACCTGAATGAAGCCAGACAGAGCCATCCCAGACCATAACTTTCACACCACATTGTGTTTTCTTTGGGTTCTTCTAAGTCAAACATGTAATCTTTGGAAGTGGTTTTGTTTTCCCATGGTCTTAGTTGGGCTTCCTAGAGAGCAGTCCATCTCTTCACAGATGTATGTGAATCCTCACCACAGACCCTTCGCATTGATGCCAGTCCGATCAAGGGTAGAGTCAGGATATTTGTCCACAGGGAGCCTGGACTTTCTCAATCTTACACCTCCTATTTTGGGGGAGGGAAGTATATTTTATTTCTGAATTTTAATGAAGATAATATATTTTCATTCTCTTGCTGACATGGGGCACATATCTTGTAGATACCAAGGTAAATTCTTAAATGTTAAAATGGAGTACCACATGAAGAAATGCTGTCTTAACTTTCAATTTCAATCATGTCAAATTGGCCATGATAATTTTTTTTTTATCCACAGTGATGGATCTGACTTAGGAATTCAAGTATTTATCACCATAATTTGCCAATCAAATGACTATTATGGATGAATTATTTGCAAAGGAACCAGTGTACAAAGCAATGTTTTCTAAACAGCAGAAAATGCACCAATGGAAAACATTATTGGTGCCATACCTATTATGACACTAAAACTGTTACATTTGTACAAAACTTCAGGACTCTTACAACATCACCAGTGCCACCAATTTGCCTCTTGCTTAGCTTTT
Source organism: Mus pahari (assembly GCF_900095145.1). Classification (NCBI taxonomy): domain Eukaryota; kingdom Metazoa; phylum Chordata; class Mammalia; order Rodentia; family Muridae; genus Mus; species Mus pahari. The sequence continues at coordinate 88,309,077 of NC_034596.1, read as the reverse complement.
GCATAACCTCTTGGGTCACAGCTATACTCATTAGCCACCTCTTAGGGCTGGGAATCCTAAAGTATACTCCATGGGAAAGCAAAGAGGGAAGAAATTGAGAGCAGTGATAGGTAGTGACCCTATTATGTGTTTTTCACAGAAACATTTAGAACTCTTGCATCTCTGAGTGGGAAATGTAAGAAAAGTCCTGGAGGATGTACATGGTACCCTCAAGGAATCTTTCTCATGGTGTCGATGTCCTTCTCCCTGGTTTGAATCAATCCACCACCATTTCCTTAGCATGGTGCTGGTTGGCTCATGCTTCATCTTATTTTCATGAACACACCTTTTATAGAAATTTCATTCCATTATGCATTCCTCTTATTATTTAATCCTGACTTGTATCTGTTTCACCTTTCAATTAATCATAAATGTGTCATTCTATCCACATATTCTAAACTACATTAAATATATTTCTTCAAATAAACCACAATAATTCTTTTAAAAATTTTGCCTTCTGTAAAACATTGTGGCAACCTGTTTCAAAAATTTGAGGAATGTGGGTGGCCTTTAGTGAACATTCATTAGACTATTGCTCACTTTTATACTTGATACTTTATTAGCAAAGTCATTTCTCTTCACATATCTATCTTCACTCTGGTCATAGCCACTTAATGAATCCTAAGAAGTTTTATATCATCCCTTATAGTCTCCCTTTTGAGTCCACATGATGATTTATATCTGTTAACAACAGAATGGTGTTCACTGGTCAAATTAGTCCTTGTTACTGGAGTTAAGATTAAACCTGTAAGATTGTAACCCTGCAGCAGTGGCTGACTAAGCTCAAGAGTCAACAAAGGTAAAGTCTATTCAGAGGCAAGGAATGCAGGAAAACAATGAAGAGACTTAGTCAATGTCAACCTCCACATTGGGAGGTTGGACATCCAGGTATATTTAGACATCCAGACATATTCCTGCTCCTATCAATTTCTTTATCTCTGAGCCCACCTCTAAGTTAGCAATATGAGCTGGAGATTTAATAAAAGAAAAGCAAGAAGTTGGTAATACCAAGCAACACTACTCTAACTGTGGTAACATATCATTGATCCATTAATTATTCATTTTCAGTTTGGAAATTTCTCCAATAACTTTCGATATTTGGACAAAAAAGACAAGCAAGAAAACAAAATCAAACCATGAAATCCTTTATGAAAGTATTAGAATTTATGTATTGACAACTGTAACATCTCCTTTTCTTCCAGAGAAGATAATTACCACACTTTTCCCCAATAATGAATGCATAGCTTTATAACAAATCAAATACCTTTGCAAATATTTCTAAAAACTACCTCCCATAAACATACAGATAATGATGTCATGTGACCAGTTTCCAGGCTTTAGTGACTCTGAATATATTTGGAAACAAAATAATTAAGAGATTTTAGGTTTCTATTTCTGTCTTCCAAGTGGCAATTATGTAAGAAACATAAATTTACATATACCGACTCATTCTTCAATATGTCCAGTACTATTCAAAGAACAAGCACCTATCAAGCATGGTTTAAATACTGGAAGAGACACTCTAACTAAGCAAATCAGGCAAAAATTCCTACCTTAAGGGGACAAGAAGAAAAAAACGCAAAGAAACAAATAAATTAACTCCGCTTTAGAGTATTTTAGCAAGTGTATGAGAACAATATTCATTGTGAAAATAAGGATAGCAGATAAAATCATGGGATACATTTCAGACAGGGTCATTGAAAAGCCAGTGTCTCTAAATGAAAGTTTGACAAAAGACATGAGGGAAGTTTTATAGGAAGGTGGACTCATCTAACAAGTTCTAAAATTAGGAAAATTATTGGCATGTTTCTAGAATATCAGAAAATGTAACCTTACTGACCCCAAAGGAGCAAGTGAAAATGAGAGTAGGGAAGATCGGAGAACTAATTAAGACAAGAAAATCGGGTCACTGTTAAGGACCTTGTTTGTTGTATATCCATGGAAGCTGGGGCATGGCTTGTATTAAGATTGAAAATGTTTGTTCTTTCCATTGGTACACTGCATAGAAAGAATGGGTCAAATCCTGACAACCCTGGTTGAAACTTCTACTCTTCCCATTGGCATTCTCGTATATCAGGATAATAAGCCCTTCTGTTTTATGGACAGATAGGGTGAATCTGTGCATTTTATCATGTATGGTAAGATATACATCTTAAGGTCGTAAAAAAGATACTAATTTAACAAAAGCAAAAGGGATTGAAAAGTAAAATGAAATTTCAAATAAAGTAGTATGCTGTTTTCTGTTATTCTTTTAAATTGCTTCCCAGAGTCTCACTACATAACAAGATCTAAAAATAAGAACATGTTTTCTGTTTGAGGCATCTTAAGTTTCAGATCGCACTCATATGGATGGAGAGATGTGAACAGGGACAACGAGATATGGGAGTGAAAATCAAGATAAAAGGTGGGAAAAGAACTCTACGAGTTCTCTCTCCTTACTGTCGGGCATTTCATCTAAGATCCCCCACGTTGAGTCCTGAGAGTCTCTCACAACCCATGTTTCTGGTGCATTCTGGAGGGTCCCCCCCCACCTCCTACCTCTTGAGGCTGCCTGTTTCCATTCTTTCTGCTGGACCTCCGGGCTTCAGTCCTTTTCCCTTTCCCAGTACCAGATCTGGTTCATCCCTCCCCTGCCCCACCCCATAGCCCCCACTTTCCTCCCAAGTCCCTCCCTCTCTCCCCAATTGTAATTGCTTTCTTCGTCCACCCAAGTGGGACTGAGGGGTCCTCATTTGGGCACTTCAGCTTGTTGACCTTTTTGAGTAGTATGGACTGTATCTTGGGAATTCTGTATTTTTAAATATCCACTTATTAGTGACTATATACCAGGCCTTTCCTTCTCTCTCTGAGTTACCTCACTCAGGGAGATACTTTCTAGTTCCTATCCATTTGCCTGCAAAACTCAGGATGTCCTTATTCTTAATAGCTGAGTAGTACTTCATTGTGTAAATGAACTACATTTTCTGTATCCAGGAGGAAGACAGGACATCAAGTGAGGGACTGGGTTGCCATCACACAGTCACATCTCTGAACCATCATTGTTCCTGTCTGAAAGAATTACAGGGATGGAAATGGAGAGGGGCCTGAGGAAAAGAAGATCCAGTGACAGCCCCAAAGTGGGATCCAGCTCAAGGGGAGGTCCCAAGGCCTGACACTATTACTGAGGCTATAGAGTGCCTAAAAGGGGACCTATCAGGACTGCTCTCTGAAAGACCCAACAAGCAGCTAAAAGAGTCAGATGCAGATATTTGCACCCAACCAATGGACAGAAGAAGTTGACCCCTGTTGTTGAATTATGAAAGCCTGAAAGAGACTGAGCAGAAGGGTGATCCTGCAGGAGGACCAACAGTCTCAATTAATCTGGAACCCCAAGATCTCTCAGACACTGGACCACCAAACATGCACCATACACCAGCTGATATGAGGTCTCCAACACACATACAGTAGAGGACTTTCTGGTCTGTGTTCATTCAGAAATGATGCACCTAACAATCAAGAGACTGGTGGGCCCAAGGACTTTAGAGGTCGGGGGTGGGGTGGGAGGGAGGTGGTGACATCCATGTAGAGACAGGGGTATGGGGATTAGGTATGGGATGTAGGACAATATGAGATTGGATCTGGGGGTGTGGAATAAAACATAGAGTGTAAAAAATAAAAATTAAAGGCACATGCCTTTAATCCCAGTACTCGAGAGGCAAAGGCAGGCAGATTTCTGAGTTTTGAGGTCAGCCTGGTCTACAAAGTGAGTTCCAGGACAGCCAGGGATATACAGAGAAACCCTGTCTTGAAAAACCAAAATAAATGAATAAATAAATGAATAAATAAATAGATAAATAAATAATATAAATAAATAAATAAATAAATAAAAAGACAGAAAAAGAGATAAATTTTAGAACTGTCAGGATGTTGATGAGACATGAAGTCAAGACACAGTGAAGTTAGAAAAGGATAGGAAAGAAGAATTCCAAGAAATATGCTGTAGTCTCATTTTAAAAGAAATACATGATGAGAAGAAGCTATCAAGGAACTGAAATATTAATGATAATAGTGGTAAGAAATGGAAGAGGAAAGGCACAGGAGAAATGTCCTGGAAGCCAAGTATGAAATTAGATTATCAGAAGTTATCATCAGATATGTCAAGTGCTTTGATAGATTGAGTGGGAGGTAAGGACTGATGACTAACCACAGCATAAAAAATAGATTTTATAGATGGCCTTGATAAACAGGTATTTGCACATATGTCTTTAGAATATATGGAGAGGGGAATAGTGATTCGTGTTTTTAACTTTATCTGAGGGACATTCTTGATAGAAGCAAACACAGATGGTGTGAGTTTTATCTTAAAACACATTGATAATTATTGCTGAGAAAAAAGATGGCACTTGTTGAACAACCTATAGTGAACAAGCAGAGAAATAATGGATCAAGGAGGCATTTCTGGAAAATGACCAAGAAATGTGACAAAGGATGAAGGTTTTCCTTATGTAAATTTTATCATTGAGAGAGGTGACCCAATCTAAATTAAAAGGCATTTCATTTGTGGAATGAAGGATGTTGAGAGAAACCCTAACCACACTTATGTCTCTTTCTTGGTCACATCTCAAAATTATTGGGGAATTTTGACATAAGAACCAGATAGGTCAGATCAATTTGACCATTAAAACTTTCAGTTTTGGTTCATAGAAGTATCCGGGTGGGGTAGTCTCTGGATAGTCCATCCTTTCATCTTAGCTCTAAATTTTGTATCTGTATCTATATTCTTTCATGGGTATTTTGTTCCCTATTCTAGGAGGAATGAAGTATCCACAAGATGGTCTTCTTTCTTGGTTTTCTTGTGTTTTGCAAAATGTATCTTGGGTATTCTAAGTTTCTGGACTAATATCTGCTTATCAGTGAGTGCATATCTAGTGACTTCTTTTGTGATTGCGTTACCTCACTAAGGGAGATATCCTCCAGATA
>NC_034596.1:88261354-88300569 GCF_900095145.1 Mus pahari | reverse complement strand
TGATTTGTTTGAGTTAATTTTATATCCAGCTACTGCACTGAAGCTGTTTATCAGGTTTAGGAATTCTCTGGTGGAATTTTTAGGGTCATTTATGTATACCATCATATCATCTGCAAATAATGATAATTTGACTTCTTCCTTACCAATTTGTATCCCCTTGATCTCCTTTTGTTGTTGAATTGCTTTGTCTAGGACTTCAAGTACTATATTGAATAGGTAGGGAAAGAGTGGGCAGCCTTGCTTAGTCCCTGATTTCAGTGGGATTGCTTCGAGTTTCTCTCCATTTACTTTGATGTTGGCTACTGGTTTGCTGTAGATTGATTTTATCATGTTTAGGTATGGGCCTTGAATTCCTAATCTTTCCAAGACTTTTATCATGAAGGGGTGTTGGATTTTGTCAAATGCTTTCTCAGGATCTAATGAGATGATCATGGTTTTTTTTGTCTTTGAGTTTGTTTATGTAGTGGATTATAGTGATGGATTTCCATATATTAAACCATCACTGCATCCCTGGGATGAAGCCTACTTGGTCATGATGGATGATCATTTTGATGTGTTCTTGGATTCGGTTTGCAAGGATTTTATTGAGTATTTTTGCATTGATATTCATAAGGGAAATTGGCCTGAAGTTCTCTTTTTTTGTTGGATCTTTGTGTGGTTTAGGTATCAGAGTAATTGTGGCTTCATATAATGAATTGGGTAGAGGACCTTCTGTTTCTATGTTGTGGAGTTTTCTATGTTTTCTATGTTTGAGGAGAGTTGGAATTAGGTCTTCTTTGAAAGTCTGATAGAACTCTTCACTAAACCCATCTGGTCCAGGGCTTTTTTTTGTTTGGGAGACTATTGATGACTGCTTCTATATCTTTAGCAGAAACGGGAATGTTTAGATCATTAATCTGATCCTGGTTTAACTTTGGTACCTGGTATCTGTCTGGGAATTTGTCCATTTCATCTAGGTTTTCCAGTTTTATTTGAGTATAGCCTTTTGTAGTAGGATCTGATGATATTTTGGATTTCCTCAGGATCTGTTGTTATGTCTCCCTTTTCATTTCTGATTTTGTTAATTAGAATACTGTCCCTGTGCCCTCTANTTAGTCTGGCTAAGNGTTTATCTATNTTGTTGATTTTCTCANAGAACCAGCTCCTGGTTTGGTTGATTCTTTGAATAGTTCTTTTTGTTTCCACTTGGTTGATTTCAGCCCTAAGTTTGATTATTTTCTGCCTTCTACTCCTCTTGGGTAAATTTGCTTCCTTTAGTTCTAGGGCTTCTAGGTGTTCTGTCAGGTTGCTAGCATATGCTCTCTCTAGTTTCTTTTTGAAGGCACTCAGGGCTATGAGTTTTCCTCTTAGGACTGCCTTCATTGTGTTCCATAAGTTTGGGTATATTGTGGCTTCATTTTCATTAAACTCTAAAAAGTCTTTAATTTCTTTCTTTATTTCATCCTTGACCAAGTTATCATTGAGAAGAGTGTTGTTCAGTTTCAACGTGAGTGTTGACTTTCTATTGTTTATGCTGTTATTGAAGATCAGCTTTAGTCCAAGGTGATCGGATAGGGTTCATGAGATAATTTCAAATATTTTGTATCTGTGTAGGCCTGTTTTGTGACCAATTATACGGTCATTTTTGGAGGAGGTACCATGTGGTGCTGAGAAGAAGGTATATCCTTTTCTTTTAGGATAAAATGTTCTGTAGATATCTATTAAATCCATTTGTTTCATCTGTTAGTGTTCATTTGTCTCTGTTTCCCAAAGCTGTGTACCTTCTGCGGTCCACACTCTCACCAATACAGACTGGAGCCTAGGCGAACCGGAGCAAAGATGGCTCCCCTACCAGCTCAAGCAGTGAGAGCCCTTCTGGGCAGACACCTCTCCTCTTGTGGGGAAGGTGCCTGTATGTCTGGAGCCAGAAATGGGATCTTTCCCAGAAGCTGTGTCACTTCTGCAGGTCGCACTCTCCCTGGCAACTATCCAGAGCAAAGATGACTCTCTTACCAGCTTTCATTGAGAACCCTCCCTGGTGGACACCTCTCCTCTGGCTGGAAAGGTGCTGGATGTCTGGAGCCAGAAACGGAATCTTTCCCAGAAGCTGTGTCGCTTCTGCAGGTCACCCTCTCCCCGGCAACTCACCGGAGCAAAGATGGCTCTCTTACCAGCTCAGGCACTCAGAACCCTCCTGGGTGGACACCTCTCCTCAGAAGGGAAAGGTCGTGAATTCTTTATTTAGTTATATTCTATCTTAAGAGTTGTCCACACATGTTCTTTCAAATAATTAAGATATTTTAATGACTTAAACCTGAAATGAATTCCTGGATATTCATTTAAATCTCCAATGCAGACGGGAGGATAGGATTAGTCTGTTCCAGTCACTCAAGTTTATTCCAAGTAGCTAGAGATTCTCCCATGCATCAGGACTTCAGCATCTGCACTCTGTCCTCTAAATGTGGATGACAAACCAAAGAAAGGCTGTTATAGAATTTCACTCGATCTTTAGAATCTAATTTGAAAATTAAAGATGTTATGAAATCTGTATTTTATGTTCTATAGAATTGAGTCACATGAAAAGTTTCTGTGAAAAGTATGGAAGTAAAGGCAGTGAGAAAATACAATGACTCATTTTAAGTAAGAAACCAATGATAAAATTCCTAGGATCCATTGTTTATTGAGATTAATAAGCTTGTCATCACAATCCAAGTAAGACAAATTCAACTATCTCAGGCAATCTTAAAATAAAAGTACATGAATCATTTGAGAACTTTACCAAATTTTCATTACTGAAGGCAAAAATCTCTTAATACCCAGAACTTGTTCTCACGACTTTATATACTTTAAAGTTACCAATATTATCTGTAAATATATGCATCCAAATTATACTCATTAAAATATCATTATAAACATTTCAGCTACAGTTTTCTGTGCTTTATCTTAGAAGGGAAGTTAGTTCCTTTTTACTAATTTGTTCATTATGAAGCTTCTCTTCTTCATTATATTATAATCCATAAACTCCATAGATAAAAATATACTGGAATAAATGAGACAGAATAAAATTAGAGTACCTGAAGCAGGAAGTACCTAGGGATTTTATACACAGATCAGTAAAAAGAAGAGAAACCAGGATAGATTGGGACAAAATAACCATACTGAACTTAAGTTCACAAAGGAAAGGATTGAAGGAGGATATATTTTTCAGAAAAATGTCTCAAGAAGGAAAGAAAATCCACCTAAAAGAAAGTCATGCTTAACAGAATAAAACACTAGTATTCTAAATACGTAGAGACGTGGAAAGGTATATAGTTATGAAGTTGTAGGCAAGTCAATGAATTCAAACAAAAGGAAAAGGCTACTTGTTTTAAGAAAGTCATTGTTCCAGCTCAGGGGGAGGCCCCAAAGCCTGATACTTTTATTGATGCTATGCTGTGCTTACAAAAAGGGGTCTATCATGACTGCCCTCCTAAAGGCCCAACAAAAGGCTGGAACACATGCAGATATTTATACTCAACAAATGGAGAGAAGCTGGTGACCCACTTGACTGAATTAGAGAAAAGGTGGAAGAAGCTGAGGATGAGGTTGACCCCATAGGAATACTAGCAGTCTCACATAACCTGGACCCCCAGGATCTCTCAGAAACTGAACCACCAACCAAGCATCATACATGAGATGATATGACGCCCCCAACATGTATACAGTAGAGGACTTTCTGGTCTGGACTCAGTCAGAGAAGCTGCACCTAACCCCTCAGAGACTTGGGGCCCCAGGGGGTGGGGAGATCTGGTGGGGTGTGTGTGTGTTGGGGGGTAAGGACATCCTCTTAAATGGGGGTGGTGCTGGAGGAGGTATGGGCTATGGAACAGTAGGAGGGTGGGTTGGAAGGGGGTTAAAGTGTGGACTGTAAAAAAAGATTGAAGAATAAAAATAAAAAGAAAAGGAAATCTTGTCATAACTTCCTTTGATAATGTACAGTGAATCAAAGTATAAACCAAATAAAATCTTTTTTGTAAGAATAAAGAAGAAAGTCACTGTAGCACAGCACAGGCTACTTAGCTGGACTAGAGTGCCAAATGGAATAATGGTTCATGTACTCTTAGCTAAGGTACTGGATTTTGGATTTAAAGAAGTGTGAACATTGGAGACAAAAGTCCATTGATGAATTGCCATATCCTGGTCTCAATTCAAACAAACAAACAAACAAACCCCCAAACAAACAAACAAACAAACAAAAACAACAACAAAAAAACAACTATCCACCAATCCAAGACCATGACGGTATATGTAGAAAACAGACAGAGGGTGTGTGTGTGTGTGTTTGTGTGTGTGTGTGTATTCAAAAGATACATTAAATAGTGCCCCTTTAAAGTAGAACTTTCTCCTTGCTCACAATTTATCCTGAAATTTAATCTGTCTTACTGTATTCTCTGGGGCCACACTCACTTTTGTCTTAGTTAAAAAAAAATTTCCTACAAGTCAGACTTCTGAGAAAGAAGCAGCTGAAATGAAGAAAAGCTTTGAGAGCAGTAACCAGATGGGACAATAACTGAGGAAGATCTCACAATTCTGTGGCCATCATTAAAGACCTTGCTTCATGGTAAATTTTTGCAGAGTCATGTATATGGGCAAAGATCATTTCTTAGACCCACTACAACTGTTCTTCAGATAAACTCATTAGAAGCATAATAGTTGATTTGGAGTATATCTTGCATATCTTCTAACACTTTAGTATCTCAAGGTGTTTTATATCTGACAATAATTGCAAATGGTACTGTAAGTAAACATAGGTCATCTCTTTGCTTCTTAATCAGAAAAATTAAATCTTAAAGGACAACAATGCTCTTATAAAGTTAACAACTTTGTAAATTGCACCAATAATTTATCTGCCAACATCATTAAACCATTGCTGACATTAAAAGTTAAATCATATGTAGGACTTCTTTCAGACACTATAAACAATTTTTACTAAAATGAAACATCCTTCCATAAAAAACACACATGAATACATACCTGTGTACATGCATGCCCCATTCAGTTTTATCTGTATACTAATGAATCAATTCTGCTTGAAATTGGAAATAATCAAGAAATGGTGTAACAAAGAAGGCAGTTGGAGGAGTGATTAGAAACAATTAATATACAAAGTAAAATTTTACATCTTCATTTTAATTAATATAAGCCACATAGTTCACTGACAACTGTCTTTAGCTGGGAAGCATTAACAATTTGAGCTGTCATGAGTTACTAACAATAATGCATAACCATATACATTGATTCTAGAGTCAACAACTGGGGTCTCCCAAATGTGTTAGATGATATTTAGTTTTTCATGTTCATCCTTACTTGAAGTCAGTATTTATCAGCCTTAGCTAAAAGTAAACACTAAACTCCACACATTGCCTTTCCAGTTCTACTAAGTATGACTTGCTGTGACAGAAAGGATGTCTTTCCCTTTCCCTGGTGCTCTGAGCCTATTAACCTACCTAATATGGAATTAATAAACATTCAATGAGTGTGTTTAAATTTCAAAACTTTAACTTATGGGTCAGATAACGGGGAAAATGTAAGCTGCAAACATATATGAAACATATATATGCAAATATAAAATTTTGATATGTATACAAGTATTCTTATTCTTAGATATTACTTTGGATTAAAGGTATGAATTTCATCACAATAATAACCCTTAATTAATCAGTATCACTTTGTCACCAAATATTGTTCCTTTTATACTACTTTCATCTATATATAATTCAGGTTATTTGAATTATAAGAAATAATTGCAGTAATAGAGAAAATATATTGTGCAAATCAATTATCTATTATTGATTTATTTTCAATTCTTCTGAAATTATTTTCTGCTATATTTAATGTGTGTAGTGGTATATGTGAGTATGCACAAGTGTGTCAAGTTATGCATGTATCTATGTAGACCTGTGTATGGAAGTCATAGATCAAGCTCAATGACCCTTACTCAAGAGCTGGTTTCCTTACTTTCTGAGGTAATGTCTCAGACTAGGATCTGTGGCTTATTGGTAAAGTTATGCGGGGCAGTTATTCCCAGAGATAGCTGGGTCTTCATCTATTCAGAGTTGAGATTACAGCAGGAATCACAATGCATTAATTTATGTACGTTCTGGGCATCAAACTCAGTTCCTCATATTTGGAGAGCACATCTTTTTCCCAGTCTAACTGTCTCCCAAGCCTCACCTCCTTCTCATCTTATAAATCCTCAGAATTTCAATCCTTTGCCTGTCTGGCTGACTTTGCTCTAGACATGTTCTTATAGCAAAGAGTAGAGAATACCTAACAACAGCTTCAGCGACAGGAGTTCAGTTTATTCTGATTTGAGAAATGTAATTATCTCTCTCCCTCTCTTGGAAATGTGAATATTGTACCCATAATGCAGTGTAACATGTTACTTTTTAAAATTGTCTTAAGCTACAGATATGCCATTTTTTCCTCAGGGCTACTTGCAAGTTCATGATGGGCAGAGTGAGAAAGCTTTGAGATTATTGCTTCAGCTATGTTTAACTCAAGGAATAAATGTTAAGGAAGGCAGATGTCACTCTTCCCATCTGCTCCTTTTTTTTTTTTTTTTCTTATTTGAAATCTATCACTGATGTAATGGCATTGACACAATCTCTGGGCTGCTTGTCTACCATGACTTAGACATTTTAAATTCAAACTCGCTTCCCCTTTTGTATCTCATATTTCTTAAATCAGTGGACTGGTAAACACGGAGATATGTACCATGAAATGATCAAGTAGTCCTTTCCTCATAAATGTCTCCAAAGACAGAGCAAAGAAAGAAAACCAAAACCAATTGAATAAGCAGAAACAACAGAAATCGACTGCTGTGACATTACTGCAGCGAGCTTCCTGGGTATTTATAAACAGCACATTACACATTGTGGTGTGCTTAGAATGAGAAAATCACTTTAAGTGGGTTTTGATTAATGAGATACTCTAGAGGTTAATTGAACTAAAATTTGACCTGGCTTTTCTTCTAAAGGGTAATTATAAAGTTTGTATAACTCAATCTATTGCTTTAAAAACATTACCACTTCAGAACTCCTGTTCTGTCACTATTGTTTCTACATAGTATTGTATTTTTCTTGTGTTGTACACTTGATGGGGAAATTTCATCCAAAATCAGCAGCCCAGACACAAGGCATAAGGAAAAAATTAAAATGGATAAAAGAACTTTGCCCTGATAGGGAGATCTCTTAAAGTAGTGAATTGCACCTCAATACCTGTGCAATTTATTAGCAGTAGAGCCAAACATATGTGAAACTTTTATAAATGATGTGGCCCACTTATTTTGAGATATACAGAACTCGCACATTCACTGAACACATTTCAGTGAGAGAAAAAATAATTTTATACTTTTAAAAACATTGTTAAACTATTGTTGTTTTGTTATATGTGAATATAAGAGCTCTTGTTTTAGATTTATTTGCCTTCTTAAATACATGCAAGAAGTCTCCCCTTTCATTTTGCCTTCTGCCTTTAAAGCAGGGTATTTCTACTTCTTGTTGTGCTGCTAAAACACTGTGATAGGACATTGTAAGCAAATAAACCTATAAATTTTTGTTGAATTTTTATGAAGACATTCTTTTTCCTAATATATGTTGATTTACTTAAGGATGTTGTCATATTCCAGTTGTCTTTATGGTCTAGTATCAATCTCTAGTAACTGATCACTGTCAATATGATCAATCAACTGATCAATATCTTTTAGATGACATTTTAATTAATAATATTGGGACTTATTATGTGATAGATGTGTATAAACTGCAGTGACATGTATCATTCCTTTATAGACATCAAAACTTCTTAAAATATATAAAAATTAACACTATTATCTATATTGTGTTATAAGCAAAGAAACTGCAGAGACCTGGCAAACTATTCCTAAATTTGTGACACATTCATGTCATATTTAACCATTTTTTAGTCTACAGTGAAAATGACTATATTACATCAAATAAATTACTTGATTTTCTGTAACTTCGCCACCCACAAGATATGCCAAGAGAGTTGGGACCTTGATTGTCTTTCTAATCTATTGATTTTGTGCAATTTTGTATTTAGTGTCTGATAATACACAGTAGGTCTGGATTTCTCTAATTATCCCTCTTGCCGTGAGAATGGCAGAAGCTGAAGGCATGTTGGTGATCGTCTTCCGGTCTCCAGCCTCCATCAATTTGATGCCTTTAAGGTCTGTGCTGTATAAAGCCAAACCCCTCTTTCAAAATCTGTTTGATATTCAATGTAAGAAAATAATGAGATTTGGAAATTAGTACATCATTTCTGCAAATCCATCTTTCCCTGAATAATACAGTAAACTCTATACAAGAAAAATGAGACTTTGCATCGATTTTTTTTGTTTGTTTTTGTTTTTTGTTTTTTCGAGACAGGGTTTCTCTGTATATCCCTGGCTGTCCTGGAACTCACTTTGTAGACCAGGCTGGCCTCGAACTCAGAAATCCACCTGCCTCTGCCTCCCGAGTGCTAGGATTAAAGGCGTGTGCCACCACGCCCAGCACTGCATCGATTTGAGTATGTGTTATATTAACATACACATCTTCCACATAGTTGTCAGTGGAAAATAACATGGAAACATTTATTTGAAGGCCTCATGATTTCTAAGTAGAAGAAAAACATTTTTAAAACCCGAGAGTAAAATATTGCCTATATTCACTTTTAGAAACTATTTGGAAAAGAAATTCTCTCCTTTTGATTTAAGAGTTCTAATGTTACCAAAGTTTTAACTTAGTGGAAATAAAAGGCAAAAGAATAGTCTAGACCTTATTGTGCTTCTGTTAATTAAATTGACTTTCTCCTCTCTTTCTATAACCTACCAGTCTGTCAAGAAGTGGGAAAGAAAATTTCAAATGCTGCTGACTATAAAGGATGGAGTGGGAAGATGTTTCTGATAACAGAAAAAGATGGTCTGTCATGATTTTATAGAGTCTAACACGATCCCATAGAACGTGTGATTATAACATAACTTTCCAAGCAGACTGTGTGTGTGTGTGTGTGTGTGTGTGTGTGTGTGTGTGTGTGTGTGTAAAAGCAGTAAGAAAAGTAGAGTATCATAGCATTGACCTATGCAGACAGGTACTCTAGTATAACCATACCACTAGCACTCCCTGTGGGTTTGGGGGCTGGCATGCAGGAAGCATAGCTGTTTAAATGGCTCAAGGCAAGTCATTAAAATCCCAGACTCAATTTCTTGCAATTTGGTAAAATTTAAGGATTTTTGAGAAATAATATATGAAATACTTTCTAGCCATACTAGTCTAAAAATCTCCGAGTTTCCACACAAATTAAAAAATGCCATAAACCTGGAGACATTATATAAACTTATTAACATTTAGTGCCTTTATTGTGGAAATGTATCAAATAAGGTTACAGTATAAATTAAGTCAAGGAATCTAAAACAATAATGAGAATTGTACCTGCCATGCCAACCACGTAATAAATACAAAAGGTTTTGCAAATAAACAATATACGTTCTCAAGATTATTTATGGCCTCAAAGAAAATCTACCATAGTTTTCTCTTAAGAATGATCAAATTAGAAGTAAGCTGAAGTATGCTTGTTCAATGTAGTTATCTGCCATGTTTTTATAGATTTGTTGCGTAATTCTTTATTGTTGTCTCCCTATACAGGAGTTTGGTTTCATGTTGTCTTTAGAGTGAACCTGGCTTGAATATTAGCATGATTAATACTGTATTGCCACATTTGTACATTTCCCTTAGAGTTGCCTATAGTTGCTGCAATGTTCTAATGAATGGATGGTTTACTAATAAACTCCCCTTATCCTTTTGCCAAGGATCAGCTATTTGGGTTCTCTGCTCTGTTCATGAAACTGATCACTCAGCCTAGAAAATCATATGGCACTTATGACTGCAAACATGTCCAAAGTTAGAATCGGTTTACTCCCCTAAAGACCTATTACCAGGAAGTATGATATATTTAATAATTATGACAATTATGGAAATTAGTTCAATAATGAAACGTGGACACTGATAAAACTTACACAACAAGGTGAAAACTTTGTAGAAATTTTGGTCTTTTCCAAATTTGTAAAGATCCAGTAGAGAAAAATTTGGTCTGGCATTAAACAGAAGTAAGATGCATAATGATGATAGCAATAGAACTAGACAAGAAAACTCTTGAGGAAAGAGGAGTGTTGTGGGGAATGTCTGTCTCAGGTCTTCTAGCAACTAACCCTTCCCTTTCTTTCTGCTTTACTGTAATGAGAATGACCTTATGAACACAGAGGAAACGTGTCTATTTTCTTTTACAAGAAAGGCTTTTGTCAAATCTTTTCAAGTGAGCACTATACTTTCCAGCCATTAGTGCTTGGTATACTTAAAAAAATACTCATAATATCAAAAATTATTCTTTCTTCCTTTTGTCTTAAAAAGAGAAAACATTATTTAGGGTAAGATTCAAGAAAATGCATATCTGAAAATAAAGACAATTTAAACAGATGCAGACACACAAAGAAACATCCTGTGTGTGTGTGTGTGTGTGTGTGTGTGTTATAATATATGAATTCTTGAGTTTTAGGTTTTCATTTCTGTATTTTGTTTAATTAAGCAAAATTCGACAGCATCTCACCCTGCCTCCTTAGACAATTTCAGGACGTTTCTCCAGTGAAAGGAACAGATTAGTGCTTTGTTGACTTTGTTGTCAGTGACCTTTGTTTTTAAAGTGCAATATTAACAATAGAACAAAACAGAAGGAACTTCGGTATTGGAATTTTGTGATTAAAAGAGGTGACCAACTGACAATGTCACTTCTTTCCCACAACCTTGCCATCCTTGGGTGCCATTTGCTCTGGCTGAGGCCTGCCTATCCTTTTCACAGTGACACCAGTGTTTGACAAATCCAGGGGAGAGGAAGCTATAATCTGAGCCAAGATGTTAATTATAAAGAACATGAAAGGATGCTAAAATTGGCTTGAAAACAAAAGTAAGTGACTGTTCTTTTAAAAATCAGTTCTAGCATTTGATCTTAATTTTCTCTGGTGATTATGAGAACACTGAAAAATAACACTGCATAGAGAATTAGTAAACATGCCTAAGAAGGTTTTGGCCAAAAATAATAAGATTGTGTAAAGTCAAGATATTATATCTCTTCCTCATCTTCTTAACCTTTGATTTACCAAGTATTTCCATGATTTAATTATTTGTCACACACATGATAATAATTATCTTTTGGACATTTGCTCCTTTGTTTTTAGGGTAGGATTAGTCTGATTTTAGCCACACACATATGAAATTTAACATCCAGGAGCTTGTCACCTGCTAACTTCATATTTGTTGCTTTTGGTTGGTTTGTGGTATACTTCCAATTAAACCTAGGGCCTTAAACTTGCTAGGCAAGCATCATTCAGCATTTCCCAGAACTTGTTCTTACTCAGAGTTTTCATAGTGTATCTCCTCTTCTCAAAATGCTTTAATGGGGAAAGTTCAATGGCTTTTACTAATCTTTCACAATTTAACAAACTGACTTCCACTTGAGCATATTTTGTGGGTCTTTCTCTCTAACCGTCACAAGTTGTTTTAGCTTCCATATTTTGTTCTACCATGTCGAGATTTTTATCAATCATTGTGAATATTCAAGTCTAGAAAACTCTTCTCTGCCATGGAGAAGGATCCAGTACTGGCTGCTTACATTGTCCAACACATCCTACATCCTGTTAAATGACCACAATGCTTATGACAGTGATAAGACAACTACAGGAGTCAATGAGAGTGCTTAGAGTGTGTTGTTTCCCCTAAAAGCTTATGGAAAATTTAACTCTTATGAGGAATCTAAGATCTTAATCCTCTAGGTGTAGAAATAAGAGTTTGCAGTAGAAATAGCACCCCGAAGGAGACAACAGATTTTGGATTTTGCTAGATGAATCCTGAGCCTTCTGTACTCTCAGATACCCCAAAGAAACTGTCTCTTTTGTTCAGATTCCCTAAACATTATTCTTGGGTAAATCTGGGCAGTTTTCCAGTTCATGAATATTGCCCTCCAGCAAGGTCTGATACTTATAAATGTGTTCCTGGATACCAGGCTCTGTTTTGGCAAAAGCCCCAGAATCAGTAGATATGTATTCAGGAAATCAAGTTCTCAATCTGGGAAGGTCAATCCCAGATGAACTGCAAAGTCACTTTTCAGTCTTGCTGGGTTGTTCCAATTTAAGCAGCAATGGAAAGCACGCACATCGGCAATGCTGCTATGGAGATAAGTTGGACTCATTTAGCAGCTGCAGTACACCTAGGAAGCCGACTCAAAAGAGCAAAACACCGGAGACGCTGGAAAACAAGTGTTCACACCTGCTAACAGCTGTGTGGGTTTGCTGCACCAGGTGTGCTATGTAAACTCAGCGCAGGGCCGCATTTATCACATATTAAAAGATATCAAAATGCATTGTGCAGATGATCCTTCTGGCAATTGTCACAAACAGAGCTAGATGCTGTTTGTCAGGGGCCTCAAATAAGCAGATTCACAAGCACAGCATTCACTAGAGAGGAGATAAAAAAAGGAGACAAAAATTCAGCACATTGAAAAATAAAGAAAACAACCCAAGCACAGCCCTGGACACCTTTCTCAAACTATTTATTAAAGCATGGCAATTTATTTTTTTTCAATTTTATTGTATTTTATTTTATTTTACATTTTTATTAGATATTTTCTTTATTTATTTTTCAAATGTTATCCCCTTTCCTGGTTTCCTATCTGAACCCCCCTCCCCCCTCCCCCTGCTCACCAACCCACCCACTCTTGCTTCCTGGCCCTGGCATTCCCCTCTACTGGGGCAGAAAGCCTTCACAGGCCCAAGGGCCTCTCCTCCCATTGATGACCAACGAAGGCATCCTTTGCTACATATGCAGCTGGAGGCATGAGTCCCACCATGTGTACTCTTTGGTTGGTGGTTTAGCATAGCAATTTATATATTCTATGCCTGGTTTAATGATCAGAGACTCTAGTATGCAGTTTAAAATGGTTGCTAGGTACTTACTTGGACTGAAAATGCTCCCACAGCTGCACAACATACTTAATACACTGAGTATGCCATCAGTGTGTTGGAGCCACTTGAATTGTGAAGCAGACATCAGAAATTGGAACATTGTTTATGTGTCATCTTCTGTCTAAGCTACTTACCCTCTACTTTTCTGGAGAATCTTATTGAAGTCAATGTTAAGCATCTATACTGTTACTTCTATTCCAGTTCACCAATGCTATATTTCTTATATGAAGAGTACACATTACTCTATTGAAAGTTATTGCTCTTCTTTACTGTTTAATACATTGTTTCTAATTTTTCCCATATGTTATTACTAATTCTTACCTTGTTTCCTGCTTAGCAGAGGCTGACTGTCTTTTGGATGGAGGTATTCACATCATTTAGTAATGAGATAGCCCCGGCTCAAATGAAATAACTATGCATCTACAGTAAGTGAAATAATGGAAATAAAACCTCCCTTAGATTGAATTGGGGAGATAGTTTCATGAAAAAAAAATTGTCTGATACACAAACACGAAGACTTGTGTTTGGATACTTAATCCAGATTTATGACTCTTATGCATCCATAAGACCAGTGGTAGGAGATAGTAAAAGCTGGTGGTGTGCTGAGTAAAAGTGTTCTGGAGTTGGCTAGCCAGCTGGCCGACCTACTTCATGAGTCCCCATTCACTGAAAGACCAAGACTCACAGAATAAAGTTAAAATGATTAAGAAATGTATGCAATATTAAATCCTTGCTTTCTTGCCTGCACTTCTAAAACCATGGACCCACAGGTGAAACAACACACTTCACATATCTGCACATTTTTTTTTATATTTTTAAATTTAATTAGTTAGTTAATTTGGTTCTGGGGATTTAATCTAAACAATTACCCAAGTGCTTTATCAACAAAATACATATAGCCTCATGAACCTCCTTTTAACACATTTTGATATTCACAGAAACATGACACAAAAGAGGCTTCGAGTTTTACGCATATGTTTTACTATTTCCATTGTGTTTCTCTGGATATTTTTATGTATAATTGTGAGTGAATCTGTGTGACTGTATATTACCTATTCTTTGTTTTGTTTTGGAAGCATTTCTCCTGGGAACCAAATTCAATGTTTTCTGGAAGAACAACAAACACTTGTAACCAAAGGAATTCTCTTGAGCTCTAACTAGGTAATTCTTCAAAAGAGAATTGTGTAACCAATATTTGTGGCAACAGGCTCTAATGTCTGGGGGGCATCTATGGGAATCATTTCGGTACTAAGGCAACAAGATGCAATATGTCCCTTGCATGGGAGATTTTACTTGATGGCATATTTTGGGGGCACTGTCACCCCTAATATTTGGTGACTTTATTTAAATTCCTTCTATATATGTATTTCAGGAAATGTAAATAGTAATAGATATTCTGTAGTAAGATGTGGATTCATTTACATATATATCCAATTGTGATATAGCTTGATCTTAAATAATATAAATTTTCTCAGCCATTTATATTTCATCTTTTACAAACTTTCTGTTAGTATTATGTATCATTTTTCATTTGAATTATTTTTATTATTTTTACATTTTTAGTTGTTTATATATTGTATATAGTAGCTATCACATATCTAATTGGTGAAGATTTTTTCTATTTTGTAGACTACAACTGTACTCAAATAATAACACATTTAAGGCTTGTGTTGCTGAAGACACCACTGGCTTATGTGTTTGAATGTTTAAAAATTGAGCTAGCATACAGCTACAAACTTTACTCATACTGAGTAGCCTTCTTTGTGCTGGAAGACACTTTACATGCTACCAGAAGAGAAAAGTAGTTAGCAAAGATGAGGAAGTGATCACAAAATCACACTGTTAATTTAAACAAGCAAGCAAGCAAGCAAGCAGGCAAACCCTATTCGTAGTTGATGCCTGCTGGCTTAGAGAGAAATCAAAATTGTCCTCCAGTGGAATGTCAGCATATCTATCAACCACACTTTAAAACAAACCTTTGGCTAGTATCAATTCAACAACAAAAAACAGACTGCATGTTTGTGGTGTGTGTGTGTGTGTGTGTGTGTGTGTGTATGTGTGTGTGTGTTTGAGTGAGTGTGTGGTTGTCCATGCATTTATGTGTATGTAGGGAATATTCGTTTCCATGGTATTTTTTCCCATCGATTTCTTTCCTGTGTTTGTTTTAACCTTTGCTTTTGTTTTACGAGTCTATTTTGAAAGATGGAGACAAGGAGGGAAAAGAAAATTGGGTTAGTCAGGAGACGGAAAGGCTGTGGAAGGAGCTGCTGAGGAAATAGTATGATGAAATTAATGTGTTTAGTTTGGAATAAAGTAAAATTTAAAAGAGAAAATTTTGAAATAATTCTCTTTCATTTATTATGTTGCTTTTATATTTGATTTCTCTTTAGTCCTAGACAACTTGGAACTTTATTGTGTAGCCAAGTCTAGCCTCAAATTTTGGTCATTCTCAAGTCTTAGCTTCCTTTTGAGGATTATAATATTGAGATGCCACTCTGTTTTGTTTTTGTTTTTTAGTATAGAATAGAGTTTATTCAGAGCATGGGGAGGGGAGTTAAGAGGGTAGTAGGGGCAGAAAAAGGATGAGAGAGAGAGAGAGAGAGAGAGAGAGAGAGAGAGAGAGAGAGAAGAGGCCAGCCATGTGCAGGCTATGACTACCTGGAGAGAGGGGGGAAGGGAATGGGGAGAGAGGGAGAGCAAAGGCACAAGAGGCAGAGAGTAAGAGCATAGGGCTGCACCAAGATTGTAATATAAAGTTTTTATTGTAAACTTCCAGTGATTTGTTTAAGCCTTTAATCTCTGTATGTTGATTTCCAATGTCCAATTTAATGTTAAGCAATTATACCCACTGCATTTTCTATACATCCTAAAAGTACTCTGACTCATAAAGCATATGCTGAATACCAGACTACTTATTAACTTAAGGCATCCTGTTATATTCTTTTTCCTATTTTGGTTATCCTTTGTGGAACTTCTTCAGGCTCTGTATTCTGAATTTTTCTACATTCTCATATCCACACCAAGAATACTCAATATGAAATTCTTGTTTTGTTTTGTTTTGTATTGTTTTGTTTTATTTTGTTTTTTGAGACAGGGTTTCTCTGTGTAGCTCTGGCTGTCCTGGAACTCACTTTGTAGACCAGGCTGGCCTCGAACTCAGAAATCCTCCTGCCTCTGCCTCCTGAGTGCTGGGATTAAAGGCGTGCACCACCACTGCCCAGCTTCAATGTGAAATTCTTAAATAATTATTAAATTATCTGAGTTCAAGGACTTTTGTGTTAAGCAATAAGTTCATCTAGTAGCAACCTAAATGTTCTACTCCAAAAAAGAAAGAGAGAGAGAATAAAACATATCTCCAGAGTTACAATGCAAATTATTGCTTTGTTTTGTTATAGGTTCTTTAATGTTTATTATGTGTCAAATGAAACAAAAATTACTCAAAGTTAAAAGAAAATATTTCAAAGAGAATTTACAAAACTAATACAAAAGATTTTCATGTCCCTTGCATTTCTATAAAACAAGGTTAAGTATGATTAGGGGTGCAGAAACAGTAGCAATCAGAGGAATGAAATAAATAAATAATGCAGAAAAAGTGTGCATCTTTTAGAAAAAAAAAGACAGGAAGATGTATATGACTGAGGAGAGAAGATAGCATATCACTTTTTAAATACCGTTCTTTTATTTTTGAGATTTTAATATAATTGCATAATTTCCCCTTTCCTATTTCTCTCCTCAAATCTTGCTATATTTTCAAATTTGTGTCCTCTTTTTAATTTAATACATAAACATAACCTACTCAGCCCATATCATGCTATTCATGTGTATTTTGTTTTATTTTAGGCTGTTATGGCACTTCTACGAACTCCGCCAATTCCTTTCCCACTGATGGCACCCTTTGGAGCCTCCGTGAGTATCTCAGGCTCCTTGGAGTGCTGTAGCAGGTACAGATGACCACCATCGTCTTTCTTTACACTGTGTATGTTTTCAGAGCTGAGTATTTCGTATTTCATAACCAATTCAGATGCTTGTCTCTGAAGAAAACCATTTCTCTTGTTCTCAGCATTCCTTAGCTGCCTATAGTTCTTTGAGTATGGTTGAGGGCTGTGGATTTTCCCAAGTCCACTTTAGCATGTCTATTACTATTGTCCTTGCTCAGCTCAAGGTTAGGACGTCATGACAGTGTATCTTCTGACATTTCTAGGATACACAGACTTACATTAACCACCTCCTTTCTTTGGCAAAGCTCTCAGAGCCCTGGGTACAGGAGATGTTTTGTAGAATTCTTTTGAAAGCACTTGTTTGAAAGGAAACAATTTAGGATGTGTGGTCGATATGAACCTTGCTACAAGCCTTAGGCTTTCACTAGAGTGTATCAATTCATGAGCAATGCCAAGCCCTCTGTGTGGGGAAATGCCCTGAATCATAATAAGTTCTCTTCATATAACTTCTCTCAATTAAGAACTAATTTTGCCTTGTATTTAAATCTCTCAGAATAATCAACATTTTTAGAGCCAGATAAAAAGTAAGCGATGTAAAAAAAACTTCCTAGAATTGACAATTGCCATAGGAAAGCAGGCAATATAGTGATTGTAGGATGTTCTAGTATCATTTTACTTCTTGTAAGATATATAAATCACTACCCTATTTTATATGAGGATCTTGACTCCTTGTGTATCTCTGTTTCTTTGAGGAACCTGGCAATCAGACCTGATTATGACCAGGCTAATAGTAAATACTAAAATTATGATACAGAGTTTTAATTCATAGTGGATACAGCATTCGTTCATACCTTCCCACCTAAAACTTCCTATTCTTCCCCGTCATTCCTTCAAAACCTGTGACTTAAATTTATTATGAGTGCCACATTATATCCCTCCAATTAATGACATGGAGGTTTGTACAATACTTTAAATATTCAATTATATGGAGATTTCCCATTACCTTTATCATTATTTCTAAAATTAGAAACCAGAAGTTAAGTAAATTAAACAGTCTAAATTCCATGTTCTGGTTTATGCTGTTCATGTGATGATGCCAGACTCATTACCAGTCTAACAGTGGTTGTTGTCAATCATCAAATAGAAGAGTATAGCCATGTCCCGGGTGATTTATTTCTACGAAACAGTTCACATAGGAAGCAATAATTTGCCCGTGCTCTGCACAGAAAACAATGTTAAACTCTATCTTTTTCTAGAGATTATATTTGAAACTGAATTAAACAGAGTTCTTTATGGGTAAAATATGTTAATAGATAGCAATTGGGGAAATAAAGGGAACTAGCATTCCTTGATTGGGCATGTAAGTATGACAGTATATTGTCTGAAGAATAAAAAAGGCACAATTCAGTAAAGTTTTAATGAGAAGGTGATAAGAGCTTATGAAAAACTTCAGGGGAAGAAAATAAAACAGATTGTTGCAGTGTCACTAAAACTTACTCTACAATAAATCATACTATGTGGCACATGGCAATTGATCACCTTGGTATGAATAAGTACAATCTGGTCATGGCACATACAGAAGAAAAACAGGAGTTAAGCTTTAAGGTATTTGAGAAAAGTAAACATACATTAATTTTTCTGCATGCATTTCTGTATGTATAAATATGCATTTCCTTCACACTTCAATTTTAAGATACGGCTGACCATTTGTTACTTTAATCTATATTGCTATTATTTGGACTTATTGCACTGTACTTTGTCATTTTAAGGTGTTGTATCACTTTGGAATGCATTGGGTAATAAACATTCAGATGCCACTAATATCACTTGGGAGCATGCAGTGCATGACGATCCTGAAGCCAAATTTATATGCAGAAATGGATGAAAAATGTTTCAGGAAAGTCACTGAATTTTCAGAGGCATGCTCAAACAAAATTTTGAAGCCATGTGAATATATTATTACCCTTTTGTTGTTCTTTTTACATCTTCATGGTAAACTAGGAGGACAATTAGAATTCATAAAAAAATTTGTTATCCAAATTTAAAGGTGGTAAATAGTGTTCAAGTGTATTGTGCATGTCTCATGTGCATGCAAGTTCTCTTTCACATATGCACACACCCTTCAAGCTGATTCCTGCAAAATACCTAAGCCAACTGTGTCAGAAAGGAAAAAGTCTATTAGAGATAGTCGCAAATCCTTCATACATTATCTCCTCTCTGCCTTTTCTTGTCTACCTAACATAATTCAAGTCTGCCTTAGCCACTCACCTTTGACATAAAACTTTCAGGTGACGATTCGGAGAAGGAATTAACTTTGATAAAATAATTCTATCTTTTCAATGTCTCAGCCTTGAGTATTTATCATCATTTAGGAAAGTAGTTGAAATGTCAGCTTCAGAATGGGGAGTTGCAGGGACTGAATAAATGTTGAATATTTTTGGTTGGTCTTACCTATGGCTTGCACATTAAGTGGATCACAGGAAACTTTTTTCCCCTTCTTTCTTCATGGTGATATTTAAAATTTATCCATTATCACTGAAACAATTCAATTAGTGGCTCTTGGAAAAGAGGGATATAGTCCTACTATCTACACCTTAATAGCATCTATATATCATTGCAATCTAATTTCCCTGTGAAACTGAATATAAATTGCAATGGCCCAAAAGCTTTATAAAAGGAGAATAAAATAGTATGATGTTACTTCCACTGTCATAATGCTTTCTTCTGTACGTTTTGAATGGATTTATCCCTGATTCGCATTCTGAGTTTAGTTGAACACTGCTGTTTGAATCTAGTTAAATACTTTGTTTTAGATAAATCATTAGAATTCTAGGAAATCATTTGCTGCTTGAAGGCTGTTTTCATTATTGGTTAATTATTCAGCAAATCATTCTGCTGGTGTTGTGATATCAGTCATGCTTTCCTTCTTCACTGCCTGGAGTTTTCTCAGAGTGAAACAGAGAATACCGGTCCCTTGAAGGATTGGGTCATGATGCCAGGACCTGTTTCACTGCATCTCTAAAAAACTAGATAGATAGATAGATAGATAGATAGATAGATAGATAGATAGATAGATAGATAGATAGATAGATAAGATAGATAGGTAGGTAGGTAGGTAGATAGATAGATAGATAGATAGATAGATAGATAGATAGATAGATAGATAGATAGATAGATAGATAGATAGATAGATAGATAGATCCTGAACCCCTGAACCCTGTAGGTCAACTTCTTCCTCATCTTGTGAACCTCACACAAAGGGTATATTTGTCATAACTCCTTCCAACTTCAAGCGTCCTTGGGCAGAAAGATGATTTTTCACACCATCTCTTCCCATCCAGTGTGGCCCTTAGCAAACCACTCTATCTTACCTAAAGTACTTTCTTCCTTCAAACCATAAGATCCACCAGAAGGCTTTGCTGGAAGAAGTGAGTAACAAAACACACTGGTGTTGCTCATGTGTAAAAAATTAATTTCCAGCAAGTCTTAAGATTTATTGTAGCCCGGGAATGCACAAAACTGCAAGACCAGCATAGTTTACTGGAGGAGTAGGAGAATAAAATACTGGATTCTCCTGAGGACCATTGTCTGACTAAACTTCCCTCAATACTACTCTCTCAGAAGCCCTTAGCACTTTACCTTTGAAGGAATCAATAACTTATTTCAAACTACTGGCCTACTCCCTCATTCTTTCAAACTACTACACTGTCTGACCAAATATTCCAGCAAGTGGGTTGTACATAATATTCCCCTGGCTTTGAGACAGTGACATTTTTGTTGCTCTTGGGATGATTAAGTACACACATCTTCCTAAGATCCCGAACCATGCAGAAATTTTTATTTCTTTTCTCTCTGAAGTAATGTCTTCACTTAACACCAACTTGTTGTGTCACCTTTCTAGCCATGCAGAAACATGTTATTTTTATATATGTGGAAAGCCAATATCTCTTTTCTTTATGTTATACTACTTTGATGGATCATCTTATGAAGGAGAATCTCTTAAGAACAGGGTCTTTGATGCCCAGTAGATAGGCATGGTCCCAAGTTGAGAGAATGGGTCACTCACATATCTCAAAAGCTTTAATGCAGAATTGTTCCTGTCTAAAAGAAACACAGGGACAAAAAATGGAGCAGAAACTGAAGGAAAGGTGATCCAGAAACTGCCCCACCTTGGGATCCATCCCATCCACAGACATCAAACCCTGACACTATTGCAGACACCAAGAACTGCTTGCTGACAGGAGCCTAGTCGGGTTGTCTTCTGAGACACTCTGCCAGCACATGACGGAGACAGGTGCACTCACAGCTAACCATTGAATTAAGCACAAAGACCTCAGTGGAAGATACAGAGAATCAATGAAGGAGGTGACAAGGATTGCAACCCCATAGGAAGAACAATATCAACTTACTGGACCCCTCAGAGCTCCCAGGGACTAAAGAACCAACCAAAGAGTTACATGTGTGTGTTTAAGGTACCCTCTTCATGTGGAGCAGGGGTGGACTTATCTGGCATAAATGGAAGGGGATGACCTTGGTCAAATGGGACTTGTTTCTCCAATGAAGAAGGATGCTATAAGGTGAGGTGGGAGTGTGTGTGTGTGTGTGTGTGTGTGTGTGTGTGTGTGTGTGTGTGTGTGTGGTAGAGCACCCTTTTAGAGGCACGGGAGAGGGGAAGGTGATGGGGGGGATGTGGAGGGGAGACAAGTAATGGAGCAAGATTTGAAATATAAATAAATAAAATAATCAATAAAATGCCGGAAAACATAAGAAAACAACAAAACAAAACAAAACAAAACAAACACTCAAGCAAAAACATGGTCTTTGGATATGTCTCCATTTCAAACATCTTTACATCACTTGCCGTGACATACTCTGGTATGATGACTACATAGCCTCTATATGTGTTTCAGCTCATTTTGCAATGAAAATTATCTATTTACCTGGAGAATTTCAAGTAAAACCATAGCCCCCACTTTCACTGCTGTCCTCTGTCTTATCTGTGTGTGAATAATTGCTTCGTCTTAATATTTAGCCTACATTTTTTTGTTTCACTTCCTTAAAATTTCTTTACAATAACCCAGAAAATAATTAGTCTCATCCCTCTACATTGTCACTGACGTTTACATATGTACTTTATATTACATATATCACTTTGGAGCAATTACTTATGTGCATACCTATATTAATTCCCATTCAAACCAGTAATACTTTTTATGTTTTTTATTATTGTTATTATTATTGTTTTTACTTATTTACTTTGCTAGTCACTCACTCACCTCTCACATAATTCCTTTCCACCCTTTCTTCTTCTCCTCTGAGTGGGTGGGGATCACCTGAGTATCTCCCCACCCTGGTATATTGTCTTCCTGAGGTTAGGCACATTCTCTCCCACTAAAGCCAGGCAAGTCAGCCCAGCAAGAAAAAAAAAATATCTCACAGAGAGGCAACAGTTTTGGGGATAGTACCCAATCCAGTTGTTCAGGGTCCACATGAAGATCAAGCTGCACATCTGTTATGCATATACTGGGATGCCTAAGTCCAGCCCATGTATGTTATTTAGTTCTTTCAGTCTCTGATAGTCCCAAGCATCCAGGTTAGTTGATTCTGTTGGTCTTTCTATCTCCTTAGGGACTGGAGTCCTTGCTTTTTTTCTTCCATAAGAATTCCCAAGCTTCATCCACTGTTTGGCTGTAGGTCTCTCTCTGAGTCATTTGTTGGGTCAGACCTTTCAGAAAATAGCCATGCTAGACTCCTGTGTGGAAGCATAAAAAAAATTATCATTAATAGTGTCAGGGATTGGCACTTGCCTATGGGATAGGTCTCAATTTGGGCTGGTTATTGGTTGTGTGTTTCCCCAGTCTCTGTTCCATTCCTAATCCCTGAATTTTGGGAGACAGATTAAATTTGGAGTCAAAAGTTTTGTGAATGCATTGATGTCCCTATCATTCCAGTGAGGTTTCTTTCTGATCATAGGAGGCAGCCTCCACAGGCTCCATACCCTTAAATCTGTGAATCACAGTTACAAACATGTCCATTGATCCTTGGGCACGTCCCTTATCCCTGGTCTCTTCCAGGAGATGACCCCCTACCTCTTCCCACCTGAATCAGTTACATTCATTCTCATGGCTATCAGGATATCCCCCTGCCCCTCCCCATAACTGAACCTGAACCCCTAACTCTCCTCCCCATACCATCTTCCACCCAGTTCTCTTTCTTCATATGCCGTCAATGACCATTCCATCCCCCCCCCTTCCAAGGGAGACTCAAGCATCCTTGCTTGTGTATTCCTTTCTGTCCAGCCTTCTTTGTTCTGTAGAATATGGCATGAGCATCCTCTATTTTACAGCTAACATCCACTTATAAGTGAGCATATACCATGGATGTCCTTTGAGGACTGGGCTACCTCACTCGGAATAATCTCAAGATCCATCCTTTTCCCTGAAAAGTTCATGATGCCTTTGTATTTCATAGCAGAATAGTATTCCATTGTGTAGATGTGCCACATTTTCTTTAACTGTTCTTCATTTGAAGAGTATCTAGGTGGTTTCCAGTTTCGAGTATATACAAATAAAGCTCTATGAATATAGTTGAGCAAGTGTCTTTGTAGGATCTATCTTTTGGATATATGCCCAGGAGTGGAATAGCTGGGTCTTGGGGGAGAACTATTTCTACTTTTCTGAGAAACTGCCATAATGATTTCTAAAGTGGCTGCACAAGTTTGCACTCCCACCAGAAACTGAAGAATATTTGCCATGCTCCACAGCCTTACTAGTATGTGCTATCACTTGAGTTTTTGATCTTAGCCATTCTGACTGGTATAGAATGGAATCTCAGAGTTGTTTTAATTTGCATTTCCCTGATGACTAAGGATGTTGAACATGTCTTTGTGTGCTTCTAGGCCATTTGACATTCCTCTATTGAGGAATTCCTCATGTTTTGTGTGAGTTACTGGTATTTAACTTTTTGAGTTCTTTATTAATTTTGGATATTAGCCCTCTGTCAGATATAGGGTTGCTGAATATCTTTTCCCAATTGGTACACTGCTATTTTCTCTAATTGACAGTATCTTATGCCTTACAGAAGCTTTGCAGTTTCATGAGATTCTGTTTACCAATTATTGATCTTAGAGCCTGAGTGGCTGGTGTTTTGTTCACAAAATTGTTTCCTGTACCAAGGCATTCAAGGATTCACTTTCTCTTCTATGAGATTTAGTGTTTCCAGTTTTATGTCTAGGTCCTTTTTCCTCTTGGACTTGAGTTTTGTAGAGGGTGATAAATATGGATCTATATTTGTTCTTCTACATGTAGATATTCAGTGAGACCAGAACCATTTGTTGAAGAAGCTTTTCCCCATTATATGTTTTTTGGATTCTTTATCAAAAATTAATTGTTTATAGGTGTGTGGGTTTATTTCAGGGTCATTGAATCAACTTCATTGATCAATGTGCCGGTTTCTGTACCAATACCATTAAGTTTTTATTACTATTTCTCCATAGTACAGCTTGAGGTAAGGGATGGCAATTCCTCCTGAAGTTCTTTTATTTTTCAGGATTGTTTTGTCTATCCTGACAGACCTGTAATATTTTTAAACAACGAGGTAAGATCTACTTATATATTTCACCAAACTTTCTCACTACCATTGATGAATATTTGATCCTGGTAAGTATTTACCATTAATAACAATTTAATAGTACTTTATCTTTTATAAAATTGAAATGAAATAAAATTTCTCTCCTCAGAGAACAATGACCATTTCACCTGTCTTATGAAGAGCAATGGTCTTCATAAATGCCACTCTTAAACCAATGTGTATCATTTCATTGGAATTTCTAAGCTCTCTGTCTGAAATTGCAGAGGTTATTTCTATAGGAAGAATTGAAGAACTGCCAGGGCACTCATAAAGAAATTCAACAAGCAGTGAAGAAATTTCTCTTTCAAGATTTTAACAATGAACATGCTGAGGTCACTGTACAGTGACAGATTGCAAGATTGACCGTGCAACAGTCATCCTTGGAAATAAACATTTTATCATACAAAGAGTGGCATTCAAAAAATTTTTAAATAAACTTGATAACAAAAGCTGTAACTATGGGAACATTTCACTACCAGGGATTTGAATTAAAATATGAAATCTCATAGGAAAGTGTTTTATTATCCCTAACTAAGGGCGCTGCTTAGCAAAACAGAAATGACAGCTTGTAAGTTCAGAGATATATCTCTCATGTGGGCCTGTCAGTCACCCAGGCCCTACATTAGGAAGAAAGATGGGTGATAAAATTCTGAGATAGCATGCAGATTCAGGAAATGAGGCTCAGCCATATCTATGGCCTTATTATTTTCCAGTGGTCCCCAGAAAATCTACTTTTTCTCAAATATTAAAAAAAATTAGCAAACAGTGAAACAGGTTCCTGTTCTTTATGGTTTTGCAGGTAGAAATGAAAGTTACAGTATCCTGCAAGACATAGCTCTGAACTAATTTGCATTTCAAATAAGCACTGAATGTTATGGGGAGAAATTATATTCCCTTTGGCATGTTTTCAAGCTAAATTTGGGAGACTAAAAAAAAATCTGAATAAATTATCAAGCCTACACTAAATATCTTAGAAAGTGCTTTAAGCTGGAGCCTCCCCCAGTTTTGATGTTTCCAAATGACTATTTGACATCTTGACTTTTGTGGTGTAATGTGATTTTTAAATTATTGATGTTTCTACATTAAAATAACATCAGAAATTTTATTAAATAGAGAAATAAACAAGCAAAAGGATTAAGTGAATTTGAGTGAAACTTCAACTCTTAACATAGATGGAAAAATAATAATCTTTGAGCTAGTTTGACTTCAGGTCTCTCTCTCTCTCTCTCTCTCTCTCTCTCTCTCTCTCTCTCTCTCTCTCTGTCTCTTGCATAGTGTGTGTGCGTGTATGTATAGTGTGTCTGTGTCTGTCTGTCTGTCTATCTCTCTCTCTCTCTCTGTGTCTCTCTCTCCCTCTCCTTCTCCTCTCTGTATCTTGCACAGTGTGTGTGTGTATGTGTGTGTGTATAGTGTGTCTTTGTCGGTCTGTCTGTCTGTCTGTCTGTCTGTCTGTCTGTCTCTCTCTCTCTCTCTGCTAATAAGAACTTGAATGAAGGCATGTTTATAGTGAGCAATACTGATAAGCTCTGGACTGCTTGTTTGACTTCAGGTCTCTCTCTCTCTCTCTCTCTCTCTCTCTCTCTCTCTCTCTCTCTCTCTCTGTCTCTTGCTCATGACAATTATTCAAAATATGTCAGGGCTGGAGAGATGGACCAGGCCTTAAGAGCATACTCTATTCTTTCAGAGGATTTGTGATTTACCACCTCTGACCCAGATCCACTGGTTTACAATGGCCTGCCACTCCAACTTCAGAGTGATTAGACTCCGTGACTTCTAGAGACAACTAAATTCATGAGCAACCACCCATAACCACACCCTTTTCCCACCTCTCTTCACACCCCCTCTCTGCTCTCTCTTCTCTCTCTCTCTTTCTTTCTCTCTCTCTCTCTCTCTCTCTCTCTCTCTCTCTCTCTCTCTCTCTCTCTCTCTCACACACACACACACACATGAATATATAATCTTAAAATAATTGCAAACATCCTTCTTTACTTGTTCCAGTTACTACTTCAAAGTGGTCAGTCTTGTTCATTCTGCAATATTTTTAATGTTTATTTCCACCACTTGTTCTTCTGTGAATATGAGCATGCAGTTTGGGAATCATTTCATACAGAAGACTTGAGACCTAGGCTATTGTTCCCTGCCACCTCTTCTTCCACTCTCCCTGTTTACTTTATCTGTTGATCATTTTTAGCTCTCTTAACTTTAAAACAGAAATCATTGGGATGAGGTGTACAGTGTCACAGAGGAAGAAGGTATACCTGAGTACCATACAAAGTCACATCTCAGCTTTGTCCTGGCTTTGTCTGTACTTTTTATACAACCCAAAAGAGGTCCATATGCAGAATATTGTTTAATAAATTACAAAACTGACAAAACTTATCACATACATGTTTTATTTAGGCTTTTGTTTTAAATTTATTTAATCTTTTTTTTTTTCACACTGCAGATGTTACCCTCCTCCAAGTCCACCCTCTGACCGTTCCCCACCCCATACCTCCTCCCCACCCCCTTGTGGAGCTCAACTCCAGCAGCAAGACAGGGCATTAAGTGAGAGATGGGGTTGCAATCCCACAGTCAAAACTCTGACTTAGAATTGTTCCTGTCTGAAAGAACTGCAGCAACATCTGCCCAACCATGTCCCCACTCCAACCCCTACCCCACCAGACCTCTAGACACCCTGGGACCTCCAGTCTCTTGAGGGTTAGTTGCATCTTCTCTGATTGTACCCAAATCCGGTAGTTATCTGTTGTATTTGTGTTGGGGACCTAATATCAGCAGATATATGCTGCCTGGTTGGTGGTCCAGTGTCTTTGAGCTCTCGGGGTACAGGCTAATTGAGACCGCTGGTCCTCCTAGAGGGTCACACTTTTTCTCAGCTTCTTCCAGTTTTTCCCTAATTCAACCACAGGGGTCAGCAGCCAATTGACTGGGTGAAACTATCTGCATCTGGCTCTTTCAGCTGCTTGATGGCCTCTCAGAGGAAAGCTATGCTAGGCTCCTGTCTGTAAGTACACAATAGCATCAGTAACAGTGTCAGGCATTGGAGCCTCTCCTTGAGCTGGATCCCAATTTGGATCTGTTGCTTGAACTCTTTTCCTCATGCTCTTCCCCATTTCTGTCCCCGCAGTTCTTTCAGACAGGAACAATTATGGGTTAGAGTTTTGACTGTGGGATGGCAACCCTAGCCCTCACTTGATGCCCTGTCTTTCTGCATTGGTGTGCTCTACAACTTACCACTCCCTACTCTAGGGCATTTCATTATGGTCCCTCCCTTTGAGTCCTGAGAGTTTCTCACCTCCCAGTACATTCTGGAGGGTCCCTCCACCACCTACCTCCCTAGTTTGCCTGTTTCCCTTCTTTCTGCTGGCCAACAAGTCTTCAGCCCTTTTCCTTCATCCAATACCAGATCAGATTCTCCTCTTCACCTCCACTATCGCAATTCATAGCTCCTTCCCTCCCTCCCCCCTTGTGGTTGCTTTCTTGTCCCTCCCAAGAGAGTTTGAAGTGTACTAACCTGGAGCCTTCAGCTTTTTGAACTTTTTGAGTTCTGTGGACTGTATCTTGGGTAATCTGTACCTTTTATTATGCTAATGTCCACTTAGTGAGTACATATCATGCTTGTTCTTTTGTATATGAGTTACTCATATACTCAGGATGGTATTTTCTAGTTCCATCCACTTGTCTGCAAAACTCAGGATGTCCTCATTTTAGTAGCTGAGTAGTATTCCATTGTGTAAATGAACCGTATTTTCTGTATCCATTCTTCCTTTCTGGGAACTCTGAGTTGTTTCCAGCTTCTGCTTATCACAAATGAGGCCGCTATGAACATAATGGAACACATGCTACTGTAGAATGGTGGGGAATCCTTTGGGTATAATCTAAGAGTGTTATTGCTGGGTCTTCTGGTAGATCTGTATCCAATTTTTGAGGAACCTGCAGATTGATTTTCAGAGTCGTTGTACCAGTTTGCACTCCCAACAGCAATGGAGAAGTGTTCCTCTTTCCCCACATCCTAGCCAGCATGTGCTGTCACCTCAGGTATTGCTCTTAGCCATTCTGATGCTTGTAAGGTGGGATTTCAGGGTCACTTTGATTTGCATTTCTCTGATCACTAAGGACTTTGAACATTTCTTTAGGTGCTTCTCGGGCATTCGAGATCCTTGGTTGTGAATTCCCTGTTTAGTTCTATACCCCATTTTTTATTAGGTTGTTTGGTTTTTTTGTTGTTGTTGTTGTTTGTTTGTTTGGTGGTTAGCTTCTTGAGTTTTTTATAAATGTTGGTTATTAGCCCTCTATTGAATGTGGGGTTAGTGAAGTTTTTTCCCCAATCTTTAAGTTTTCGAATTTTCCTATTGACTATGTATTTTTGCCTTACAGAAGCTTTCCAATTTCATGAGGTCCCATTTATCAGTTCTTGATTTTAGAGTGTGAGCCATTGGAGTTCTTTTTTTCCCCCTCTGCCAATGAGTTCAAGGCTCTTTCCCACTTTCTTTTCTATTAAATTGAGTGCATCTGGTTTTATGTTGAGGTCCTTGATCCACTTGTGCGTGAGCTGTGTTCAAGGTGACAAATATTTGTCTATTTTCATTTTTCTACATACAGATAGCCAATTAGACCAGCACCACTTATTGAAGATGTTTTCTTTTAAATCGTACATTTTGGCTTCTTTGTTAAAGATCGAGTGTCCATAAGCATGTGGTTTCATTTCTGGATCTTCAATTTTATTCCATCGATCAATGTGTCTGGCTCAGTACCAATACCACACAGTTTTATTTACTACTATTGCTCTTTAGTAAAGCTTGAGGTCAGGGATGGTGATTCCCTAGCACTTCTTTTATTGTTAAGAATTGCCTTCACTATTCTAGGTTTTTTTTTTTTTTTTTTTTTTTGTCTTTCCAGATAAATTTGAGAATTTCTCTTTCCCTGTCTTTGAAGAATTGAGTTGGAATTTTGAATTCTGGAATTGCATTGATTCTGTAGATTGCCTTTGGTGGGAATAGCCATTTTTACTGTTAATTCTGCCAATCCATGAGCATGGGAGATCTCTCCACTTTTGAGGATCTTCAATTTCTTTCTTGAGAGACTTGAAATTATTGTTACACAGATCTTTCATTTGTTTGGTTTGAGCTACCCCAAGATATTTTATATTATTTGTTGCTATTGTGAAAGGAGTTCTTTCCCTAATTTCTTTCTCAGCCTGTTTATCATTTGTACAAAGGAAGGTTACTCATTTATTTGAGTTAATTTTATATCCGGCCATATTGCTGATATACTTATAAATAGGGCAGCTATTAACATAGTGGAGCATGTGTCCTTATTACCAGTTGGAACATCTTCTGGGTATATACCTATAAGAGGTATTGCTGGATCTGCCGGTAGCACTGTGTAACTGGAGAGATCTTAAACTAGCAAATTAAATGGAGAGAAATTTGAACTAATCCCACTAAAATTGGGGACAAGACAAGTATCCCCACGTCTATTCAATATCGTACTTGAAGTGCTAGCTAGAACAATAAGCTAGCATGTACTTTGATTAAGCAATGCATACTTGTTGCGCTCATTTTCAACATTTTTTTTAAAGTCTTCTGAAAGTTTCCATTTCCTTAAGGTCACCCTTTGTTTCTCCAGAGTCCTTCTTGCTGGGTGAAGAACTTTCCTTTCTCAATGCATCTTGTTTTTTTCTTTGTTCTTCTTTTCCAACGCCTCCTTTGCATTTGCTTTGACTTGGGTTGTGTTTGAGATCTTGCTTTCTTGGTCTGTGTCTCATATATACTCCAGGTGCAACAAATTGCTGGTATGCTTATTCCTACTTAACAGAGATCATGGAGGCCATGCAGGTAGAAGCAAAGCCTATTATTAATTAAATCCCCTTTGAAAGAAAGCACTGTCAGTGTAAATACAGCGTTCATTGAGAAGACATCTATATAACTGCTGTCCATTGCCACAGTGAATAAATATATATGGATATGTGTATATATCTGAGATACATCTTTGAAATAAAATTCCCTTATCTTAAAATTATGAAGAGAACAGGCAAAATTCTTCATAGAAATTGTTAAGTGGTGGCTTGAACACAAATGACCCCCCACAACCCCCACAGACTACTGAGTTTGCAAACTTGGCCCATATGGAGCGACACTACTGGGCAGTGTGGCTTTGTTGGAGTAGGTCTGACTCCATTGGAGGAAATATGTCACTGTGAGTGTAGGCTTTGAGGTCTCCTGTGCTCAAGGTATGCCCAGTGTGACACATGGTCTTCTGCTGCCTATGGATCAAGAAGTAGATCTCTCAGCATCTTCTCTAGCACTGTGCCTGCCTCCATGCTGCCATGCTTCTTGCCATGATGATGATGATGAACTAAGTGTCTGATACTGTAAGCCAGGCTCAAATAAATGTTTTCCATTATAAGAATTGCTATGACTGTGCCTTAGCTTGACAGTAGTAACTAAGACAAAGTGCTTGGTGACAATCCGAATGATTGGAGTTTTAATCCTGGAACACTTATGGTAATGGAGAGAACTGCTTTCACCAAGTTTTCATGTGACCTCTATAGGGTCACTGTAGCACACACACACACATACACACACACACACACACATACACACACACACACACAATGATTAAATTTGTCAAGTATCGTAACTATCAGATGATCAACATAGAATATAGTACACATACAGACACACACAGACAAACACACACACACACACACACACACATACTGTATATACACAAAACCACACAAATTTAGACTGGTGTTTTCTTCACTCATTTTGAAAAGTTATGAATTCTAATTTTGTGTGTGTATGTGTGTGTGTGTATGTGTGTACGTGTGTATGTGTGTGTGTGTGTTTATTTCAAAGTCATTCAGGATTATAAACAGAATGAGAAAAATGTTATCTGTCACCTAATGTAAATTGTTCAGTTTATTGTTGCATACTCTGTTTGAGAAAATATTATCTTTAGAATAACGTATGTAAGGTACCTGTTCTGTAAACTAATGGAGAATTCTATCTCTGGGGCTGTCAATTACTTTTGGTCTTGCTAAATTCATTTGAAAAGCAATCTGTTTTCCAGGCATGGGTTATTTGTCTGAGTAAACGGAAACATTTTGCTTAACAGACACTGTTCTGCTTGTGCCTGTCATCTGAGCCACCTCGTCAGTGGTATGTTATGTAGGCACATGTTTTCAGACTCCTTACATCTGACGAAAATTAGAATACTCAATTTCTCTCATGCTAAACATTTTATTTACCATTTCATTTCTAAATAAAGGACAAAAATCATAAGTCCAATGGCAACTCAAAATCAGTAACCAAAATAAAGTTGGCCTTGAATGTTTCCCTGTTTTCTCTTGAGAACAAGAATGTCCTATAATTGTTGTGATGATCTGTCCAAGTGTTTGTCTCAGTCAAACATGGACTTGATCCTGTGGAACTTTAACCAGGACATCAAACTCACTCCCCTTTAAGTTATTTATGCTCAATATTTGAAACCAATGTTGAAAACCTGAATGCTCTCCCACTAAAAATGCAGAGACCCTTTGGACAAAAAAGCTTACAATATTGATTATCATTTGTTCCTTTAGAAAAATATGCCAAGTCCTATTCTAACCTATGACATTTTGCTGTATGTTAATAATACATTCTTGTGAAATTGATCTACTGGATTCTTCTCTATGAGATAAACTTGAGGACTAGGGTATAACTGATAGATATTTTGTATAACACATTTGTGCCCTTTAGCTTGTTGGCCTTTTTGAGTTCTGTGAACTTTATCTAGGGTATTCTGTATATTTTTGGCTAATATTCACTTAATAAATCTATACCATGCATGTCCTTTTGGGTCTGACTTACCGCACTCAGGATGATATTTTCTAGTTTCATGTGTTTGCTTGCAAAACTCAGGATGTCCTCATTCTTAATAGCTGAGTAGTATTCCTTTGTTAAAAATGAACCACACTTTCTGTATCCATTCTTCTGTAGTGGACATTTAGGTTGTTTCCAGCTATTGGCTATCTAAATACCACTCTTTCTTAACATCTACAAAGAACAGAGGTCAATTATTTATCTCTCTATGATGTCATATGTTGCTTGTGTTAATCATTTATGAGGATTAATTGAGATTGAATAGTGCATAAAAATAGGAATAAGAATAACTACCATTGCTTTTCATAAGTACATATGTCTTTCAATGTGATAAAGTGTTTAAATTATCATAATTCATTTTATAACAGAATTATTTATGGCTCATGCTGTTTTCTGCTGACAAAGCTCAGTCATATATTCATCTGTTTATAAAGCTGATGATGTATGTGAAACAAACAACAACAGATAATAATCCTTAAACATGACACATTTAAATCAGTCTTTTTAACACTTTCAATGAAACATTTGAAGATATCAAAGGGATTTGGAGTTTAAATCAATTTTTTTACTTGCACCAAATAATGAATTATGTAACTCGACATAAGAAAAATTCATGCAACTGTACTTTCAGTGAAAATAGTTTAGAAACTCCTAAAATGACATAGATAAGAAGCCAAAATTCCCTTCACTCTTCATCTTTGTGGGAAGATAAGATGAAAAGAAAATTGTATATTTTCTCAGATATATCTTAACTGGAGTCTATCTTGGAATTCAAGCAGCAAGTGAGAAGCTTTGAGATACATTTTAGGAGATAATTCCTGGTAAGTAATTTATGGTATCAAGTGAAGCTAGAGGAGAAAATGTTACCATTCGTAACACAGTAAATGAAAACCAAGCAGTCTACATGTCTGGTATTGTGTATACGATTAATTGGATAATAGCAAAAAGTGCACATTATAAAGAACAAAGGCTGGGGCCCATCATAAATCTGAAAATATGTCAGCGTATCTTCATCAAATAGATACATTTTATTTATGGTCAGCCCCAAACAGATGTTAATAAAACATAATAACAATTTTAGAGAGGGTATGGTAGAAAAATTGTGAGAAATAAAGGAGAGCACTTTATCTGAGAACACGAAACATTGCAATTAAAGACGATAGGGATACAACTTACATTTACAAAAAAGCAATTTTTTTCAGGCTTGTACTGAAGCTGATTTATTATATCTGCATTGAGTTTAGAAACTTTCAAACCATAGATGACACAAGTAGGGAATGATGTTAAAGAGGAGGGAAGCATGAATAAACATATTTTGGCTAATTCTATCTATTCATTATCTAAAATATAATATTTAGTTTTCTAAAGATACCCCTTTGGAGTTATGCCATTTTGAATAAAACAGTTATGCCTTAGTGTGATA
Source organism: Mus pahari (assembly GCF_900095145.1). Lineage (NCBI taxonomy): Eukaryota > Metazoa > Chordata > Mammalia > Rodentia > Muridae > Mus > Mus pahari. The sequence continues at coordinate 88,266,684 of NC_034596.1, read as the reverse complement.
TTTTTGCTATAAAACACTAATATAAATAACAAATAAAAACTGGAATTTAACTGTTGCTTATGATATTTGAATACTTCCTGCATTTTTCTGGGTGTCCTGTCTCCTACCTTCTCTTACTTAGGTTTTCTACTACTGTGAAAAAAAAAAAAAAAACAAAAGTCAACTTGGGAAGTATCATAGTTATTGTTGAATCATAAGGAAAAGACTCCTCTATATAAATGATAAACAAGCTGAGAAAAAAATTAGGAAAAGAACACACTTCACAGTAGCCACTAATAATACAAAACAACATGTTGTAACTCTTACCAAGCAAGTGAAAGATCTGTATAACAAGAACTTCAAATCACTGAAAAAAGAATTCAAAGAAGAACACAGAAGATAGAAAGATCTCCCACATGCATGGATTGGATAGGAATAGCATAGTAAAAATGGTCATCTTACATAAACAATCTACAGATTCAATGCAATCCCCATCAAAATTCCAACACAATTCTTCACAGACACAGAAAGAGCAATTCTCCACTTCATATGGAAAAATACAAAACTCAGAATAGCAGAAACAATTCTCAACAATAAGAGATCTTCTAGGGGAATCATCATCTCTAACCTCAAGCTATATTACAGAATAATAGTGATAAAAATTAAATGGTATTGGTACAGAGACAGACAGTTTGATCAATGGAATAGACCTGAAGACCAGAAATAAACCTATAACACACCTATGGTTATTTGATCTTTGACAAAGAAGTGAAAAATATACACTGGAAAAAAGAAAGCAGCTTTAACAAATGGTGCTGTACTAACTGGTGGTCTGCATGTAGAAGAATGAAGAGATCCATATTTATCACCTTGCATGAAGCTCAAGAACAAATGGATCAAGGACTTCAACATAAAACAAGATAGACTGAATCTAATAGAGGAGAAAGTGGAAAACAGGCTCAAATTCATTGACACATTTGGAGAAATTTACTGAATTAGACACCAATGGCTTAGGCTCTAAGATCAACAATTAATAAATGGAATCTCATGAAAATGAAAAACTTTTGTAAGGAATAGGGCAGCAAGAACAGGGCAAATCAGCAAATCAGATCGGGGGGGGGGAATTCACTGACCCTATGTACAACAGAGGGTTAATATCCAAAATATATAAAGAACTCAAGAAGTTAATCTCCAAAAAATATATAATCCAATTAAAAATGGAGTATAAAACTAAACAGAGAATTCACAACAGAAGAATCACAAATGGACTAGAATCACTTAATGACATTTTCAAAATCCTTAGTCATCAGGGGAATGCAAATCAAAGCTACCTTGAGATACATCTTACCCCAATCAGAATGTTATCAAAAACTCAAATGACAGCACCCAAAGGGTGCCCTACAATACCACAAGAACATGTGTTCCACTATGTTCATAGTTGCCAGAAGTTGGAAACAATACATATGTACCTCAACCAAAGAGAGGATACATATCATGCAGATCATTTACAAAATGAAATACTACTCATCTATTAAAACCAAGGATATCATGAATTTTGCAGGCCCATGGATACAAGTATAAAATATCATCATGAGTGAGGTAACTCAGACCCAAAATGACATGTATGGTATGCACTCACTGATAAGTGGATATTAGCCATAAAATACAGAATACCTAGGATGCAACCCACAGACCATAAGAAGTTTAACAAGCAGGAAGGCCTAAGTGATGATGCTTCAATCTCAATTAGAATGGGAAAGAAAATAATCAGGGGAGGTAGATGGAGAGAAGGGCATGGTGGGAGACTGGAAGGGAAGGCAAAAAGGAAACAGGATCAGGTCTGAAGGGGGAGGACAGGAGAGAAACCCAGAGGGCCAGGAGAATGAATGAAATGTGTAGCCTCTCAGGGTCGGAGGTGGTGGGGACCCTCTAGAAAGTACTAGAGATATGGAGGTGAGAGAAAGAAACAATGGAGTGACCTTAGTCAATATAACCAATAGTTGGGGAGAGGGAACTTGAAAAGTCCACCACCAGTAGATAAATGTGACCCCAAGTGGAGGGGCAGGGTTACCAACCCACAGTCAAAATTACTCATCCAAAATTGTTCCTTTTTAAAAGAACTGCAGAGAGAAAAGTGGAGAAGAGATTGAAGGAAAGGCATTCCAGTGACCAGCCCAACTTGGGATCCATCTCATGGGAGAGTACCAAGGCCTGACAGTATTCCTGATGCTATGTTGTGCTTACAGACAGGAGACTAGCATGGCTGTCCTCTGAGAGACCTTACCATCACCTGACTGAGACAGTTACTGATACTTAGACACAATCATTGGACTGAAGTCGGCAACCACTGTGGTTGAATTAGGGGAGAGATTGAAGAAGCTGAAGGGGAGGGTGACCCCATAGGAAGAGCATCAATTCAACTAACCTGGACTTCTGGAAGCTCCCAGAGCCTGGGACACCAACCAGGAAGTATACATAGGCTTGTCTGAGGACCCTCGTGCATATATAGTAGAGGGTTGCCTAGTCTCGCCTCAGTAGGAGAAGATGTACATAATGCTCACCCTTGAGGCTTCAGGGAATGGGGATGTCTGGTGGGTGGCGAGGGGAAAACCCCACTTTGAGGCAACGGGGAGAAGGAATGGGATGAGAACTGTGTGAAGGGGAACAGGGAGGGGGATACCTATATACATAAAATCAAACAAATATATATTTTTAAAGTATTAAAGAAAAAACATTTTAATGTTATATTTCATTATGTTATATTCCATATTTCAATTTTTATCAGTTGTTTTCCTAACTTCTGCATATACACACTTGTATAATCTCAATAGTACCTAGGGTGGTTTTTTTTACTCAATCATAATCGAAACAAGTGAAATTCTTAAGAAAACATTTGTTAAAATTAACTGTTTAATACCAATTTAAGATATCAAAGAAATAGAATAAAGATAATAGAAACAATTTTTGTATTCTCATTATTATATATCCTATATTATTATGCAATATTAAGTTATTAATTTAATTGGTATACATACACACAAAAACACACACACATACACACACAGATATATATGAGTTAGAGGGTTTTTTTGGTTCAGGGTGTTTTTATTACAAAGAGTGTGCAAATTGTGCACAAGACTGACATATATTATGTCAAAGCATTCCATTTATATTGTCTGTTGCTCTTAGAAAATGATCAACAGAAATCTATGAAATGATCAAAGAAATCTAGAAGATCTTAGAAAACTCTAGAGGGAATGTGTAAAAAGACAGCCTTTTGGACACAAACAAATAACTTTAGCTTTAATTTGTCTTACTTATTGGTAAAATTCCATCAAGGTTAAAAGCACAGATGAGAACTCAACTTGATTCTCCCATGTTGCTGGCTTCAGAGGATTTGGGTGATACTGTGCTGCTGGGAATATATTTACTGTCCCAAAGGAACATCCAAGTAGGCAAAACCTGTGGTCACATGGCTCCTAAAAGGAAATATAATTGATGAACTGTTGCCAGGAAGCATCAAGTACCTGATATCTAAGAAGCAAAGAAAAAGAAATCACAGGATGTGTCCACTGGGACAAGAGGAAGCAAAAATAGGGTAGTCAGATCAGAGAGGGTGACTAGAGCAGGAATCTCCCAGAAGATATCAGAGGTAGGAATCTCTCTAAAAAGCCAGTGACTATGAAGCTTCATATAGAGGCAACAAGGGCTGGAGAGAAATAGAATCTGAATCAAGGATCTGAATGTCAGACAAGGTGGAAATCTACACTGTGATTTACACATGAGGTGACAAAAATCAGGGGTTGATCCTATTTAATGAAGAATTTTTCAATTGATACTGAAAAGTTTGTTGTTTGTTAGGTAATATCTATATATCTGTATATCAGTGTACTTCAATGTACTTCATGGTATCAACACATTAAAGGAGAGATTTGTATCACCTCAATAGCCTCAAGGGTTTTTTTTTTTTTAATTTGATAGTCATGATCAATTCAATGAACAATTGAAATTCTTTTTTAGAAAGGCATTTATTAAACTTAACTCCCTAATGCTAATAAAAGATATCCAAGGAAAACAAATAGAAAATATCCAACTTAATGAAATACTTGAAGTCTTGCCTTAAGAGTAATTCACAAATCAACGTTTTCAATAAAAGCTATACTAGCAAATTTTACTGAAGTTCAAGGAATTTAATAAGAAGACAAAGCAAGCATGACCCATGAATCTAAGGTTTAGAAAATAAAAATTATCTCTCTCTTTTTCTTTTCAGTCTCTCTCCATCTCTCAGTTAGGTTAACTTAAAGTCAACTGACAGTCCATGCTGGTGAAAATCTGAAGTAAGGAGAACATTTGTCCTTTGCTTGTTAGAGTGCAAACTTGAACACTAAATTTGAATATGTATCTGGTGGATTCTCAGAAAACTGGAAATAGTTCTACCCCAAGACACAACTATACTACCCCTCGGCATATACCCAAGAAATGTTCCACCATCCTACAAGGACACTTGTTCAACTATGTTCATAGAAGCTTAATTAGTAATAGACAAACTGAAGACAAGATATCTGTCAAAAAAAGAACGGATATAGAAAGTGATGTCAATTTACACAACAGAATACTACTCAACTGTTAAAAAAAAAATAGGAAATATTATCCTAAGTGAAGTAACCCAGACCCAGAAAGACAAGCAGGATACATACTTACTTATAAGTGATTAGCAGCCATGAAAGTACAGATAACCATGCTATAATTCAGACCCAAGTAGCTAAGATGCAAGAAGGGTCCAATGAAGAATGTTTGAATCCCACTCAGAATAGAAAATAAAATAGACATTGGCAGTGGAGGGAATTGGGAGGGATAAGGGTGGAGATAAGGTATGGGAAGAATGGTGACAGGGGAGAGAGGACAGAAAGTCGTGGAGAGGCATCTCTGGACAAGCCTGACACTTCTGAAGGGAATTGATTGTGGTGGCCCCAGGTGAGAATTCTAGCAGCAGGATTATATGGAACCTGAAGTGGCCACCTCCTGTAGCCATGAAGGACTTCCAGTACAGCATGGAGGGCACCAAACCACCCATTCAACTTTTAACACAAAAATTTCCCTGCCTACAAATGTTCAGGGACTAAGATGGAACACATATTAGGGAATGCCCAACCAATGACTGACCCAACTTGAGACCCATCCCATGGCAGAGAGCCAACCCTTACATTTTTAATGATTCCCTGCTATAGTTACAGATATGAGCCTAGCATAACTGACTTTTCTTTTTTCTTTCTTTCTTTCTTTCTTTCTTTCTTTCTTTCTTTCTTTCTTTCTTTCTTTCTTTCTTTCTTTCTTTCTTTCTTTCTTCCTTC
>NC_034596.1:88214261-88260279 GCF_900095145.1 Mus pahari | reverse complement strand
AGAAGAGAAGAGAAGAGAAGAGAAGAGAAGAGAAGAGAAGAGAAGAGAAGAGAAGAGAAGAGAAGAGAAGAGAAGAGAAGAGAAGAGAAGAAGAGGATGCTAGACATGAATATGGACATTGGTCTTCTTATGGCAGCTGATGCTCATGGTCTGTCTTTCCTCTCAGGCAGATGAAGAGCAAAAGACCAAGGAGGTTAATAATTCATAAAGCTGATGTGTCTTAAGCATACTAAATGCATATAGTCCTGTACAATTCTAAATAACAATTGCTTTTAGCTGCTGTTTCCAAGCAGAAATGGTGGTTTCTAATGTAACTGCATAGTGTTTAACAGTATCAGGTCCCATTCTATTTCTAGTTGTGAAGGAGAGGCATGCTTTCAGGAAAATAAGCACAAGGTCTTGAACTTTAGGAAACAACAGCCAGGCAGAACACATTAAGATGATTGGCAGTATGATCCAAGCATGTTTACTATAGGTCAGTTTGGGGAGATTCCAATGAGTTGATAGTTTTAACAGACCAGGAGGCAGGAAGGAAAAGGACTCTTTACTAGTCATTTGGGATCTGTGACTTTGACAATTGGGTGCATGGGGGCAGTGTTGATTCAGGAGACCATCTATAAGGAGACTGAAGAGAGGTGGATGTGAGAAATCAACAAGAAGGAGAATAAGAATTTTTAAAACACAGAAGTGGATGATCACAGTCATCTATTGGATGGAACACAGGGCCCCCAATGGAGGAGCTAGAGAAAGTACCCAAGGGGTTGAAGGGGTCTGCAACCATATAGGTGTAACTACAACATGAACTAACCAGTACCCACAGCGCTCATGTCTCTAGTTGCATATGTAGCAGAAGATGGCCTAGTCAGCCATCATTGGGAAGAGAGGCCCCTTGATCTTACAAACTTTATATGCCCCAGTACAGGGGAACACCAGGGCCAAGAAGTGGGAGTGCATGGGTAGGGGAGTGGGGGGGGGGTTGGTATAAAGGACTTTCTGGATAGCATTTGAAATGTAAATGAAGTAAATAACTAAGAAAAATTGGAAAAAAATTAAAAATGTAACAATAGTTTATTTAGTGAAAGTTCTCTCTCTCTCTATTTATTTATTTATTTATTGGTTTATTTAAGTTATTTATTTTTTTAATCTACCTCCAGGTTTGCCCTCTGATAGTTCCTCATTCCATTTCTTTTTCCCACGCTCCAAAAGGATGTCCAACCCCAAACACTCCACCAGACCTCCCAACTCCCTGGGATCTCAAGTCTCTTGAGGGTTAGATGCTTCTTCTCTGACTGAGGCCAAACCCAGCAATGTACTGTCTATGTGTCAGGGGCCTCATATTACCTCGTGTTTGCTGCCTGGTTGGTCACTGAGAGATCTTGGGGATCCACAGTAGTTGAGAATTATTTAAGACTGCTAGTCTTCCTAGAGTCTTCCTGGCCTTCCTCCTCAGCTCCAGCTTTTCCCTAATTCAACCACAGAAGTCCCCACCTTCTGTCCATTTGTTGGGTGTAAATATCTATATCTGGCTCTCACAGCTGCTTTCTGGGCCTCTTGGAGGGCTGCCATGCTAGGCTCCTGTCTGTAGATCTGAATGATTTTCCCTTTGAAACCCCTGTCTCCTATATCTTTCTTTTTTCCCAACCCTCAAGCCCAGAAGACATCCATTGAAAACTCAAGGGTTTATCCTGTCAAAGCAACAAATCAGATGACTGAGATCTATCTCTATCCATCTTCTCCTCCAGATCCAACTCTCCCCAACCCCAGTCAGGTCCTTGGCTTTGTAGTAGAAAAACATTACAGTCTCCATTTCTTCTCTGAACCCATTTGCAATGGCTCACAAAGATCTTCTCCCCCAACTTTCCTTCCTCAAACTCATCCCATTATCCCAACCTCAGCACCAGAAAGCATACTCTGGAAACACACTAGCTGAATAAGCCAAGGAAACAAGAGCACAGAAAATTTCCTACCTGGAAGCATACAGGCACAATAATCTCTTAAATCCCAGGGATAAAAGAGAAATAAAGTAACAAAACATGCACTCAACAGAAACAAAAGCAATAGCCAGACCTGTAATCATCACAATTCCAGATGCCTACAGTCAGCTTAAAAATATAATCTATAACAACCAGGACAATATGTTTCCACTGAAGTCCAACAAACTTATCACAACAAGAAATGAATATTCCAATACAGCTGAAGCTCTAGAAAGAGAAATTCACGTACCCTGTGTGAGAGTGATTGAGGCCCTTACAGAGGAAGTGAAAATCCCTCTTAGTAAAATTGAGTAAAACACTGACAGAGCAAGGCGATGATAAAGCTGTTAAAGATCCGAAGAAGGAAGTAGAGGTAGTGAGGAAAACTCAACCTGAGAGAATTCTGGAAAGGAACTACAGAGGCAAGCTTCACTCATAGAATAAAAGAGAAGGAAGAAAGAATTGCTGAAGATGTGAACACTATATATATATATATATATATATATATATATAGTCATTCAAATGAAATGTTTAGTCTAAAAAAAACCTCATACAAAACATCCAAGAAATCTGGGATACTATGAAAAAAAAAAAAAAACAAATAAAGATGATAGAAATAGATGAAGGAAAAGAAACCAAAAGACCCAAAAAAATATTATTGATTAAATCATAGAAGAAAAATTTCCTTACCTAAAGAAGGAAATGCCTATAAAGTACAGGAAGCATAAGGAGCACCAGATAGATTGGGCCAGAAAAGAAAGCACTCTCACCATATAATAAAAAACCATGAAGCTTACAGAACAAAGAGAGAATATTAATAGTTGCAAGGTAAACATACAAAAAAAATATATAAGGCACAACAGCTACTAGAATCACACCTGAATTCTGAATGGAAATGCTATAAGCAAGAAGGACCTAGACAGATGTGCTGAAGTGTCTAAGAGACCACAGATACCTGCTCAGACTACTATACCTCCCCAAACTTCCAATCACCATAAAAGGATTAAACATGTTATTCAATGATTAAACAAAACATAGGTGTACTGACTAATTTTGTGTCAACTTGACACAGCTGGAGTTATCACAGAGAAAGGAGCTTAAGTTGGGGAAATGCCTCCATGAGATCCAGCTGCAGGGCATTTTCTCAATTAGTGACCAAGGGGGGAGGGCCCCTTGTGGGTTGGACCATCTCTGGGCTGGTAGTCTTGGGTTCTATAAGAGAGTGGACTGAGCAAACCAGTGGAGGCAAGCAAGTAAAGAACATCCCTCCATGGCTTCTGCATCAGCTCCTGCTTTCTGACCTGCTTGAGTTCCGAAAGTCCTGCATCCTTTGGTGATCAACAGCAGTATGGAAATCTAAGCCGAATAAACCCTTTCCTCCCCAACTTGCTTCTTGGTCATGATGTTTGTGCAGGAATAGAAACCCGGACTAAGACAATAGGTGGTATTTTCTACACATCTAGCATTGCATAGGGTGCTAGAAGGAAAAGTTCAATGTAAGAAGGTTAACTACAACCAAGAAAACAATGAGAATGAATAATCTGAGACCACCAAATTCACTGGAAATGAAAAGTGTGGAGAGAGAGAGAGAGAGAGAGAGAGAGAGAGAGAGAGAGAGAGAGAGAGAGAGACCTATCCTTTTCTGGCATCCAGGAAGCACATTAACATCAAAGATAGATGTTATCTCAGGATAAAAGGAAGAAAAAATTTCAAAGAAAATGGACCTAAGGAAAACCCTAATGTTGCCAATTTTATATATAACAAAACAGACCTTCAACCAATATTAATAAGAAGAGATAGGAAAGGAAACTACATACTCAGCAAAAGAAAAATCCACAAAGATGACATTTCAATTCTTAACAACTATGACCCAAACACAGGGGCACCAATTTAGCAGGAAAACAAAAAGCATTACTATGGCTTAAGTTACATACTGGACCTCACATACTGGTAGTCAGAGACTTCAAGACAGCACTGTCACCAATAGAGATGTCATATATATAAACACTAAACAAATAACTACTGGAATGAATATATATTATAAATCAAATAGGCCTAATTCATATTTACAGAATGCTTTACTCAAACCAAAGGAATTCTTATCTGTGCTTAATTGAATTTTCTCCAAAATTGATCATATACTTGGACAAAATGTAAGTTTCAACAGTTATAAGAAAACTGAGAAAAAAGTCCTTACATCCTATCAAACCACCGCAGATTACAACTAGCTAGCACCAACAGAAAATGTAGAAAACTTGCAAACTCTTGGCATCTGGAAAACTCTTGACTGAATGAAAAGCTGGTCAAGATAGAAAGGAAGAAAGAAATCAAAGGCGTTCTAGAACTGAATGAAAATGAAAACATATTTTACCTAAATTTATGTGACACAATGAAAGCAGTTTTACATAGCAATAATTTGGCAATAAGTGCTAACACGGAAAAGGTAGAGAGATTTTAAACTTAAGATTGTAGATAATAAAATAGACATAAAGAGAACAATACAAAGTATCACTAAACGAAAGTGTTGGTTCTTTTAGAAAGTCAGTAAGATAGACAGACTCTTTCCCAGACTAACTAAAAGACAGAGAAAGAATACTCAAGAAAATTAGAAACAAAAAATGAGGATCTAACAAGAGACACCAAGGAAATCCAAAGAATCATTAGGTAGTATTTCAAAAAGCTTTCTCTCTGCAAAATTGGAAACTCAAAAAAAAAAAAAAAAAAAAAAGGAATAATTTTCTTGATAAATACCCTTTACCAAAGTTAAAATCAGGACTAGATAAAAAATGTAAACAGAGTCTCCCAACCTTAAAAATAAAATGAAATAGAATAAAAAGCCTAGGTTCGTAAGGTGTTAGCAAAGAATTTTATCAGGCTTTTGAAAAAGAGTTAATGCCAACACTCCTAAAATTATTCCACAAAAGAAAAGTACAAAGAACATTATTCAACTGATTTGATGATGGCTCAGTTACCCTGATAAACAAATTACCCCAGACCCAATAGAGAAAAAAAATAGAGACCCAGAATTGTTCCTGTCTAAAAGAACTGCAGAGACAAAAATGAAGAAGGGGCTGATTGAAGGTAAGTCCAGAGAGCAGCCCAAACTGGGATCTGTCTCCAAGGCCTGACACTATTGCTGATTCTATGGTGTGCTTATGGACAGGAGCCTAGCATAGCTATCCTCCAGGCGGTCCAGCAAGCAGCCGACTGAGACAGAAGCAGACACTTACACCCAAGCAACGGACAGAAGCTGGGGATCCCTGTGGTTGAATTAGGAACAGACTGGAAGAGGCTGAGAAGGACCACCCCATAGGAAAATCAGCAGTCTCAACTAACCTGGACCCCTGAGATTTCTCAAACAGTTAACCACCAACCAGTCAGCAAACTCTAGCTGATCAGAGGGCCCCTGATGCATATACAGCAGACGACTGCCTGGTCTGGCCTCAGTGAGAAAAGGCACACCTAACCTTGGAGAGATTTGAGTCTTCAGGGAGTATGGAGGCCTGAGCTGGGCATCCTCTTGGAGACAGTGGGGAGGAGGAAAGGGATGAGGAACTGTGGGGGGGGGGGAGCAAACCAGGAGGAGGGTAATGACTGGACTGTAAAAAAGTATAATAATTGCAATAACAACAACAACAACAACAATAATAATAATAATAATAATAAACATGGATGGAAAAATATTCAGCAAAATACTTTCAAAATAAATATAAGAACACATTGAAATTATCATTCATCATGACCAAGTAGACTTTATCCTAAAGATGCAAGGATGGTTCAATATAGGAAAATCCATTAATGTAATTCACCAACAAATAAACTAAATATTAAGCAACTACATTTTCATCTCAGCAAATGAACAAAAGGTCTTTTTTCAAAGTCTAACACCCCTATATGATTTTTGGCCTGGAGACCTTAGTGATAAAAGAGGAACTCATAAACACAATAAACACAATTTAAAATAAGCCCATAGCCAACATCAATTAAATGGAGTGAAACTTAAGCCAATTATACTTAGATCATGGACAAGATGTTTCCCTCTCTCCTGACCTATCCCATATAGAACTGAATTCTCAGCTAGGGCAATAAAGCAACTGAAGCAGACAGGGTATACCTATTTGGAAGGAAGAAGTCAAAGAATGTTTATTTTCAGGTGCTAGGAATATATATATTCCTCCAGGGAATCCCTATAGGTCTATAGGTGATTAACCTTTTTTTTTTTTCTCAAAGTAGCTGCATATAAAATTATCTCAAAAAATCACAGCCTTCCTATATACAAATGACAAGCAGATTAAGAAGGAAATCAGGGAGACAACACTTTTCACAATAACCTTAAATAATATAAACTAACTTTGAGTAACCCTAACCAAGCAAAGGAAAGACATATATCACATCTTGGAAGAAAGAAGTTCAAGAAGAGATCAGAAGACAGAAAGATATCCCATACTTGTGGACTGGTAGGATTAGCTTGAGAAAACAATTTTCATTCAACCAAAAGCAGTCTAAAATTCTTTCTCCAACTACATTCTCCAACTAAATTTCAACACAATTCTTCACAGGTACTGAAAGGACAATTCTCGATTTTATATCAATTTCATATCCTTTTCATATCAGCACACACACACACATACATACATACATACACACACACACACACACACACACACACACACATACACACACACACACAATAAAAAAAGAATGAAACCAATAACAAACAAGGAAACAAAAAACCCAGAAAAATTAGTATTGCTTAAAAACTCTGAACAGTTTAAGAAATGTGGAAGTGTGGATCTCAAGAGTCCTCCTCAAGCTATACTACAAAGCTATAGTAATAAAGAGAACATGCTATTGCTGTAAAAACAAGCAGACAGATCAAAGGCATCAGAATGAAGTACACATATAAATCAGCACATATATGGAAATCTGATTTTTGATAAAGCATCCAGAAACCCACACTGTAAGCAAGATTGCACCTTGAACGAATGTTGCTAGTCAAAGTGGATGTCTGTATGATGAACAATGCAAAATAGATCCATACCTATAACCCTGAATGAAAATCAACTGCAAATGCATCAAAGAATTTAATGGAAAACCAGGTACATGAACCTAATAGAAGAGAAAGTGGAAAATAACCTTGAAATTATTAGTACAGGAATGGAATTCCCTAGCAAAACATGAATAGCATAGACACTAAGATAAATAATAGCTGAGAACTGATGAAACTGAAAATCTTCTGCATGACAAAGAACACTGGCATTCTAACAAAGTGGCAGCCTACAGAATGGTAAAATATTTTTTTAACAACTTCACATTCAATAGATGGCTAAAGTTCAAAATATATAAAAACTAAAGGTACTAAATTATGAAAAACAACAAAAACAAATTACACTATTATAAATGGGAGACAGCTCACTAGATTCTTCTTAATAAAGAAACCTCAAATGGCTGAAAATACTTAAAAATGTTCAACATTCTTAGACATCAGGGAAAAGCAAATCAATATTGCACTGAGATTCCATCTTTTACCTGTCAGGATGGCTAACATCAATAGTACCAGTCACAGCTCCAACAGCAAGGAAATGGAACAAGGGAAAACACTCCTCCATTGCTGGTGTAAGTACCAACTTGAACAGTTACTATGGAAAAAAGTATGGCAGTTCCTAAGAAAGATGGGAGTCAATCTACCTCAAGATACAAACGATACCACTCTTGGTCATATACCCAAAGGATACTTTACTATACCATTGTGACACACTTGACCATGTTTATTTCTGCTCCTTTGTAATAGCCAGATATTGGAATTAATCTAGATGTCCCTGATCAGAATGGAGCAGTAGGCAGATCTTTAAAAAAATTACATCATGAAATTTTCAGGCAAATGGAATGGATGTAAATATATTAAAAAATCAGCCTGAGTAAGAAATCTGAGACTCAAAAAAAATGAGTATGATTTATATTCACTTATATCTGAACATCTGACTTGGCTTAAGGGCCATGAGATGGAGTCCAAACCTGACACTGTGCCTTCTCTTAGGGATTTTTTTTATTTATCTATTGGCGTGGGTGGTCCAACTTCGATGTGATGGTTTTGTTTTGTCTTATTGTATCTTATTTTGCTGTGTTTTGTTGTTATCTCCTTGAAGCCTGCTCTTTTCTAATGAGAAATAATGTGTAAGATCCAGAGGAAGAATGCGAGAGGTCATGACAAAGGCATGGGAAGAGTGTCTAGTTATTTTCATTTTCAGTTGGAGATGAGGGCAGAGAGAAAGGAGACCCAGTGTTACCTACCTAGTGTGGTGTGGACCTGGCAGTTAAGCCGGGGAAATCTGTATTCTTTGAGATACTTTACTTCCCTGATGCAATGAATCACAGGAAAAAGAAAAGGATCGTTATCCATATGTGGTATTTTAACAAGCATTTATTTAAAATGCATCGCTAGGCTTGCTTTCTGAGCAAACTGCTAGTGTTGAAGATTCACCATGGGAAAATGGAAATGCGGTGAAAGATTGAATTTAAGCTAGGGAATAAAGTATATATGAAGATAATTTTAAATACTGAATTTGGAATAGGTGAAATGACACAGAAAAGCAAACTGACAAGGCAATATATCTTCATGTTGATCTAAACTCGGCCAAGTAGGAGAGATTGGCCTCTCCGTTCACCAAAGTCTTCTTCCCATTACTTGTTGAACTACATTGGGCATACTGCATGTGATTCTCATTCCCCCATAATCGTATGCCCTGCACATTGTAAGTTAGCCTGGTAACATTGCCAAAATGCCATTTGAAACACTGATAAAAGATGATCCGTTATGAAAATGGATTTCATACATTTTGCCAAAGTGTCATTTTCTGGAAGTGTCAAAAGGGAATAATATTTACAAATAACCAATAAAATATGAGCCAATAAAAATATAGGTTAGAAACTCTTCTAGTTTAAAAAAAGAGAGAGAGTTAACCAAGCATATTAAAAGAATGATACAAGTAAAGAGGCAGCCAGGTAGTGTTTAAATGAGAAAAGGGCCCATTATATTCTCACTACTCTGAGTCAAAAATTTCTACCGGATACCTATTCTTGAAAAGCTTACAGGATTTAAACTTTAAGTTGACAATGGGTTTATTAAATGTAAATATTAGATTTATTTTGAATTTATGTGTCATCATATTTTTCAAGCTGCAACAAATTTCATCTACTAAAATCTGAGTTACTTAGATCAATAAAAAATATTATCTTCTGAGTTTCTTCACTAAAGGCATCACCATTATTGAGTAAAATGTTTTATAGATAACTTTGGTTCCGTATAGATGGAAAAGGGTTATAAAGTTTTTACTTACAAAGTTCAAAATATTAAATTTAGACAATGTTATGATTATCTTAAGGAGCTTTAGAAAAATTGGTGCCATTTCTTAGTATCTTTTAAAATATTACTTTGGTATATATGAGCTATTAAGGAAAAACTTTGAATAAATTATTAAAAAATAACTTGATTATTTTAAATTTATAATATATTTAAAGTATGAAACATGACTTTAGTATTCTGAGTTATTAAGGGTGAGATATATATATATATATATATATATATATATATATATATATATATATATATACATTTGTTTTAGCTAGAGATAAATATTGTTGATGGGATGGATTCCCGGATGGGGTAGTCTCTGGATAGTCCATTCTTTCATCTTAGCTCTAAATTTTGTCTCTGTACCTATATCCTTTCATGGGTATTTTGTTCCTTATTCTAAGGAGGAATGAAGTATCCACACGATGGTCATCCTTCTTGGTTTTCTTGTGTTTTGCAAGATGTATCTTGGGTATTCTAAGTTTCTGGGCTAATGTCCACTTATCAGTGAGTGCATATTGAGTGGCTTCTTTTCTGATTGGGTTACCTCACTAAGGATGATATTCTCCAGATACATCCATTTGCCCAAGAATTTCATAAATTCATTGTTTTTAATAGCTGAGTAGTACTCCATTGTGTAAATGTACCACAGTTTCTGTATCCATTCCTCTATTGAGGGACATCTAGGTTCTTTCCAGCTTCTGGCTATTATAAATAAGGCTGCTATGAACATAGTGGAGCATGTGTCCTTATTACAAGTTGGGAGATTTTCTGGGTATATGCCCAGAAGAGGTATTGCTGGGTCCTCCGGTAGTAAGCATCTGCTTGTGGACGTTGTACATCGTGGTGCGCACTAGGCTCCGCACCACGATGTACAACGTCCACAAGCAGTCTTTCTCCACAACCTCACCAGCATCTGCTGTCACTTGAATTTTTAATCTTAGCTATTCTGACTGGTGTGAGATGGAATCTCAGGGTTGTTTTGATTTGCATTTCCCTGATGACTAAGGATGTTGAACATTTTTTCAGGTGTTTCTCAGCCATTNGGTATTCCTCAGTTGAGAATTCTTTGTTTAGCTCTGTACCCCATTTTTTTTAATGGGTTTATTTGAATTTCTGGAATCCAGCTTCCTGAGCTCTTTGTATATATTGGATATTAGTCCTCTATCAGATTTAGGATTGGTAAAAATCCTTTCCCAATCTGTTGGTGGCCTTTTTGTCTTGTTGACAGTGTCTTTTGCCTTACAAAAGCTTTGCAATTTTATGAAGTCCTATTTGTCAATTCTTGATTTTACAGCACAAGCCCTTGGTGTTCTGTTGAGAAAATTTTTCCCTGTGACCATATCTTCGAGGCTTTTCCCCATTTTCTCCTCTATCGATTTCAGTGTCTCTGGTTTTATGTGGAGGTTTTTTATCCACTTAAACTTGAGCTTTGTACAAGGAGATAAGGATGGATCAATTCTCATTCTTCTCCATGATAGCTGCCAGTTGTGCCAGCACCATTTGTTGTATGTAACATGGGTTAAAATTGCTTAATATATATTGGTTATATTTGAAAATTATTTTGCCCATTTTAAAATGTTACACTCTGGAGTAATTTTTAAAATTATTTAGTAATTATAATGTATAATTAAATTATATAGTAATTTCCTGAGAAAACTTGAGTTGTAGGTAAGGAGAATAATTAGAAAGTGCTGGATCACCTTCTGTACCATGAATACACATCATTACTAAAAAGCATTACAGACCCACATTCAGAAACTTGAGGATGTTATAAAGATCATGGAATCAAACTGATATGCTTTATAGATTAGGAAATGAGTCCAAGAGAATCATTTACCTAAATCTCATTGTAATTCAGTGTTAAAATTATCCTTGAAACCAATCTTTTGTATCATCTAAACTCAATTTCTTAAGCCAGATGGTAGGTTTTCTACAAGACAGCCAAAAAGTTTGGATCTTTGGCAAAATTAACAACAACAAAGCAAAACATACACACATTATCTATGACCTATTTTCTGTCCAAAAATCAGCAGGAAACAATCTGGAGAAGTTAACCCCAAGTCAGTGGTTAGTCTGTAGAACTGTCAGTGACACATCTGGGTAATCAGAACCCTTCTCCCTTAAACTTCATCACTACTGTATGCTCTCAATAGTAAAAAAGATATATTAATTGAATACTGGGGATCCAACGATATGAAGCATTACCTAGTGAAATATGTAAACAATGTCATGTTTAGGGAAAAATCTGCAGGTACAACAGAAACAAGAATTGCTGCAGAAAATCAGAGTACACCTTAATTACTTCCCCAAGTAACACTCTAAAATAAAAAGAAAGTATGATCAAACAAGGAGACACAGAGTACAAAGTACTGTGAACATGGAAACACACCATTTTACTAGTGTTGCTATCTCCAAAGAGACAGAACATCCCTCTCTCTGTGTGTCTGTCTCTCTGTGTGTCTGTCTCTCTGTCTCTCTGCCTCTCTCTTACTCTTTCCCCGTGTTTGTGGTTGTAGAAGGAAAAAAATCACATACTCAATATATTTGCCCTAAATACTGTCTATGACTATGAACACATATAAGCTAACAGTGATAGAAGACTAAGGTGCACAAAGTCTTGGATTTGAGCCTCAACACTATGTAAATTGGGGCATGGTAGAACATGACACATATGTAATTCCAGCACTGAACAGGTATAGTCACAGTAATTTCAGAAGTTTAAGGCCTATATCTAGCATATAGTGAGTTTGAATCCAGCGTGGGATACATGATATTCTAACTTACAACAATAAATAAACAAATGAGTACTAAATATAGAAAAATAACCTTTCACATTTATGAAAGTATATTGTGATGTTAGGAAAATGTGAATACTTTATGTTTCCTTATTTTCTACTGCTTTTTTCTATGCATTTATCTTTGTAAATAAGGAAATTAGAAAGGAGTTACACAGGCTTACAAATGTATAATGTTGGAGGTCATAAGCTTCCTAATAGTCCATGTCCATTCTCCATAATGTTCTCCCCAATTATATTAATCACTGAAATATTAATAAGGACTTTTAATAGTATCTAACAATGAGTTAAATAATAAAATACTTTTTCCAAGAAGATGACTTTAATAACAAAATATGGTTATCCAAAGCATATGAGTAACTTCATTTTAGTTCAGAATAAAGGGAAACTCTATCAGAAAAAAAAATGATATGATTAAAACTGACATAGATAATGAATGCTCCTCATTAGACTGGCTTGCATATGATTCTCCCAGGTTGCTTTGATTTAGCTCCTGTTTTCACAGAATCTATTTCAAAGCATTTTAAGGGTTACTTAGGGTAGGACCTACCAGGCAATAAGTCCTTAATTTTTTATTATTTTCATTTACATTGTTCCCAAGGATTTGTTCAGTATTGTATGTATAGACAATTATATAGTGAAGACCAAATTTTAGCAGTTAACAAATGACTAAATCATTTGTAATTGTCAGATAAAAAACTGGAATGCACAAAACTTGTCTGTATTGAAACTTCATTATTGTTCTAAAGCATGCTCGGGAATAACTCTTTGATTCATCACTAAAATATAAAATGAACAAGAAAGATTTGTTTTCACTTTTAATGGTGATTAAGAGAGTGGTTACTATATATGATGCTGAACTTACACTTCTGAACTTTACTACTGCAAAGTGAGTGGATTAAAGATCTGGAGTCTGTTAGAATATGTAGTAGTTAATAGTAATAGAATATACCTATAGAAATTGATATTGTATTTGTGACACCAATTTAAATCTAGAACCAGCTATTTAACTGCATTAATATCTATATTGAATAACTAGTCAGTGGCTTTATAAACCGATTTTTATGCCTTCAGTTGATCTCCAACAGACATACATTCATTGACGATTTGTAATAGAAATTACATACTTATATAATACAAAATAAGCTAGAATTAATCATATCTAATAGGTGTACAAGGAAATATTATATGTCTCACACACAGTTTTCATGCTCATATATTACTTGGCATAGAGAATAGTGTTCTACATGTTGTATATGATATCTCTAAACCTACCAAGCATATTATTTTTTTTTAATTTCATCAATCTTCTTTGTCTTAGTAACATTTTTCACATGAAAAATTATTGTTCTGTGATAGCAAGTGAGGGCAGAGAAAACTATACAGACTGTCTACAAAAGAAGATATATGAGGCAGAAGTCCTAGTAAACTAGCTTATGTACCCATGAATGAAGCAGGAGATTAAATATGAAATGCCAAAAGCTGTAGGTGAAGGCACAAATTGTTCGAATATATGCTTCTGAAGGTAATTTGTCTCCATGGGTCTTATTTCCAATAGCAATCTGATCACCAAGAGATGCTGACAGATCCTGACTTGGTTATAACCAGCGTACTCCCTGCTGATGCTTTACCGTGGTTCCATGGAAGCCTCAAATACTTCTGTGGTTAGTAGTGAATAAGTGTTATAAATGTGCAGTAAATCATTCCTTCTGTACTCTCAAAAATATAAGATTTACAGCACTTAAAATAAAATATCAGGTGCCGGGCATGGTGGCACATCCCTTTAATCCCAGCACTCGGGAGGCAGAGGCAGGCGGATTTCTGAGTCCGAGGCCAGCCTGGTCTACAAAGTGAGTACCAGGACAGCCAGAGCTATACAGAGAAACCCTGTCTCAAAAAAAATAAAATAAAATATCAGTTATGAATTAATCTGACAAAATAGTCCTTTAGAAATTTGTGATTTTATTTAATAACTGAAGAAGTAAGAATTGACCAGTACAGTATTCTTATGAGTTTGAAATTCTCAACCCATGATTGTTTCCTGCCCAAGTTATCTAGGATCTAATTGTAGTCACAATAACTATGGGGATTCATGCAGAAGTTATCAAGCTAATTCTAAACCTGAGAGCAAGCTGGTGTATATCAAATTATCCTAGTAAAGGAAGAACCACAAATATGGCCATATAAACAGATCATTAAAAAACATTAGAGAAATCTTTACATGTAGTGACATATTGTAAGTGTACATATATACTAAAAAAAGAACATTGAATGTTTTTTTAAATTTTAACCAAAAACAATTATATGACTAAAAAAGCCTACTATGAGGTTTATGTTAGAAATGAAAACACATATGCACTCACAAACATGTTATTCATTAAAGCTATTGTGTTTTGCATGTGTTTGAAAAATATTCCCTATGGAACTAGGACAAAGTAATTACATAGCTGAGCATAGGACCCAGAGAAGTGATTAGTATAATATGTGAGGGGCGTTTGTTAGTTACTGATAGAGTTGAGTTGTTACAGCATAGCAAAACTGACTCCTCCTTACCTTTTAAATTCCTCTTTTATCATTTTATCATGTTGTCATCCTCTCTCTCTCTCTCTCTCTCTCTCTCTCTCTCTCTCTCTCTCTCTCTCATCAGTTATCATTACATGAAAAGATGCCATTGGCATGTTATCTGACCTACAGAATTGTACACTAAACACTTTTCTTTACAAATTTCCAGGTCTCAGATAATTCCTTTTACTAATGGGATGAGATCATAAGTACTTTTTATGTTTAATCATTCTAATACGTGTATCAAATTTGAGTATATCACCTTCTTCCTGTTTGCAGTTACTACCACTTGAAATACTCCTAGGGTTCTACCTTAAGTTGATGACTTTGTGTGTGTGTGCGTGTGTGTGTGCATGCGTGTGCATGTGTGTGTGTGTGTGTGTGTGTGTGTGTGTGTGTGTGTGTATTTTTTCTTGTATAGAGAGGCTCCAAGCCAGCTAATAAGGCCAGGTCCCAGTGAAACCCTGAGGGTCAGCAGAAAGAACAGATACTGGCAACATCAGAAGTCAGGAGGTAGGGGTCTCTTCTACAATGTACCAGAAACCTGGGAGGTGAGAAATACTCAGGACTGAAAGGGAGGGACCTTAGATGAGATGCCAAAGAGTGGCAAGAGGGAACTTCTGCCTCCAGTAGAAAGATGGCATCAATTGGAGGGATGGGATTGCCATGCCACAGTCAAAACCTCTGTCAAAAAGAACTGCAGGCACAAAAATAGAGATGAGTCTGAAGGAAAGGAATTCCAGGGACAGGCCCAAATTGGGATCCAGCTCAAAGGGAGGCTCCAAGGCCTGAAACTGTTACTAATGCTATGGTGTGCTTACAGACAGGAGCCTAGCATGGCTGTCCTCAGAGAGGCCTAACAAGCAGCTGAAAGAGTCAGATGCAAATACTTACTAATGGACAGAAGCCACTGACCTCTGTGGGTGAATTAGGGCCAGACTGAAAGAAGCTGAAGAGGAGGGTGATTCCATAAGGAGATCAGTAGTCTCAACTAACCTGGACCCCCAAGATCATGTTCATATGAACTCAAAGAGATCTTCATGGATATGTATTAGGTCCTCTGTATATACGTTGTATCTAAAAGTTTAGTGCTGTCAGGGGATTCCTGAGTGCATGAGCCAGTGTTTCTTTGACTCTTGTACCTTCTATTGGGTTCTTTTTGTTTAATGTTAATGTGAAAGGTTTTTTTATATGTTATTTTTGTTATTTTTAATAATACTTTTTAGAAACTTGTCCTTTTCTATTGAGAGACAGAGAAAGAGTGCATCCAGATGGGAGGAGAGAGGAAGGGAGTTGCAAACGGGAGAAGATGGAAGGAAAATCCATAACCAGAATATATTTTGTGAAAAACATCTATTATAATAAATAAGAAAAATAATAAAATAATTAAGAACCTCGTATCCACGTGTACTAATTTTGTTTCTTAATATGTTTGTTTTTAAAGTTGGTGTAGTGAAATTTTTAAACCACAATTGGTATGAAATATTTGATAGTTATACCATTTGTGTGTGTGTGTGTGTGTGTGTGTGTGTGTGTGATTTACTGAAATTTTAGTTTCCCCAAACATATAATCATATGTTGGTCAAGAAGAATCCCATATTCAATTTGGCATTCAGAGCTCATAGGAATTCAAAAGACAACACCATTATTCTTTTGAATTGTTGAGTGAAAACATTTTAGGAAATAAAGAATCCCTTAAAACTCAAATTGTCTTACCATTTCACAAGTAAACAGTAAAGTCACCAGTTTTAAACATCAAACAAACAAAAATAAACACAAGCTTATGTTGATAAATGTACTTTGAGAGAAGTTTTCTTTCCAGGTGTGTGAAGAATTGCTGAAATTTCCCATTTTTCTCTGCTCATGTCTAACAGCAGAAAGGAAGTAAAGAAAGGTGCAGGTAAATTGGAACACAAGGAAGCCCCACTATTCCACACAGACTGGCATATGTTACTACTTTGGCTTATGTAGCAGAGACAATCCATCTAGAAGGAAATCAAGTAATTCAGTCTTTTGGATCACTCACCAAATCCTGAAGAATTTTTAGGTGTTGGATTTTAGTTTAGTATCACCTCAGGGTATAAAATCCCAAACATGCCATCAGTGAGAACTTTACTTATTTTGGTTTTACTTGTTTTGACTCAAAGAATGGTAGGTTTAAAAAAAATAGTATTTATCATTCTGCATTCTACTCTTTGTTTGGTTGTTTAGATTTTTTTTAAAAAAATCAAAACAAATGACTCTTTTATGGTATGAGTCTGTTTTGAAACCTTCTATTTTGGGTGTGTTTTGACAGCAATGGCCTTCTTGACCTTCTGCAGTATGGAGTAAAGAGGCACCTTTCACAGGAAAATCTGCGATACTTGAATCCTTAGGTACAATTGCAAACATCACATCTAGAGCTCAAGCTCCTAACCCCAGTCTTCATCTCCTCCCTGTGCTTTCTATCACTCTATCTGCTGCTTCTTATTCCCGATTCATTGCATTGCTTTGTGTGCATGCACATGGGCTTGGGGTGGTGTCTCCATTTGCATCCTCATGTTTTAGTAGCTTACAAAGAATGATGGCATTTTCCCCTCTGTAACTTCCCTCCACTGCCCACTCTCCATGTGTGCATTCATCTATCTCTTCCTGTTTCATGTCACATTTGACCTCACCATTTTTTTCAACACAATTTTGCTCATCTACTGTTGTCTATCTATTTACATGGCCTAAACTAATTCTCCCAATCTCTTATCTAAATGCTAATGCATACAGATGCTAAAATGTCAAAACTCCATAGGAGAGACTATATGTAATTTTTGTCTTTTGTAGAATGGATTATTTCACATAATAATATCCAAGTCAGTGAATTTTTTTGCAAGCTTTATAGTTTCATTCTTATTAGCTGATAAAATTCCATTGCTATTAGGTCCATGTATTCATTATCCATATTTGTGCTTTTTCAAATAATTTATTTTAATATTCTATTATTCTCTATATATGCATGTTTATGCATTGTGTTGCCTTAATAAACAATTTAAATGTAATTAACAAATGATTTTATATAGCATACCTATGTCAGTCTTTTGAAAATACAAATGCATGTAAAGTGTGCTTGTTATACAAATATGAGTTTCTAAATTTCATTTCCATTTCAAAACAAAAAAATCTTGGAATGATCCTATCCTTTTATAATCTCATCTTTGGGGTTGCAGAGGCAGAAAGCCTCATGGAGTTTGTTGATCATCCATTGGTGTGAACTTCACAAAGGATATGATCGGTGCTGACCTAATCTTCACAAGTAAATGTACTTACATACATGCAGTCCCTCACACACAAACATTTGAAAGTGACACACAAACATACAGACACACACACACACACACACACACACACACACATTGAAGCAAATGGCATCGCTAATGTTAATTAGTAAAGATAATATTAATGCACACGACTACTTTCTGTATTATAAACTTGTATTTAACACAATATATTAAAAACTAGAAAATAAGAATAATAAATTGTTTTGGAATTTTATAAACTATGACACATGCACACTGAAACATATTTGCTTATCTAATCAAATGATATTTCTAAGCATTTGCATTGAAATTAATTATTAGCTTCTACTACTTATTTGTGGTTGATATAGTATAATTTTGTGTGAACTTTAAGAATGTAGAGGAATTATAAAGAAACAGCTTTTGAGGAGAAAAATCATTACACACAGGGTCTTCTATAACACTTTATGAGCATACTCTTGGGGATAGCAAGCAGGTGAGATCCACAGTGGTTGAGACACCACTGTAGTGACATATCAAAAGAGACAACTATACTGTAGAAGCAAAATGGACAAGGTTTAAATATTCATATATATGATGCATAAGAGACATAGTTTAAAAAACTCTGACTATTCTGCTACTATGGTGGTACATGGCTGTATTCCTGGGACTATGGAGTCTGATTTAAATTTGAGATCATCCTGGTCAGAGTAGAAAGCCTCCATCTCATAAATCACATCCAAATGTATAATTATTAAATTTATAGTGGCATTACAAAACAAGTTTCCTTCATAAATGTACATATTATTCTCCCCTGAACCTGGTAAATATCTTGCTGATAAGGTAAAATGAAGTTGCCAAATATGATTTTTAAAAGGTTTTGAGTTGGTGAAATGTCTAGATTATCAAGATGAGCTCTTTATAACTCTAAGTGCCCTTTTGTCCAATGGGCATGTGAGTAGTGTAGTGTCATAATGAGCCGGAGAGAACACAAGCCAGATGCTGGAGCAATACAGGGAAATGGCCTCCATCTGAGGAGTGTGAGGGGTCAGGAAACAGGCGTGTTTTCCTACGATGTCTAGAAGGTTGTACCAGGCTCCTTGAAATTGATTTTGTTGTTCTGATCTCCAGAACTCAGAGAAAACAAATTGATGCACTATATATTCATGAAATTTGTGGCACATTGCAACAACAGACTTGGAAAACCAATATACGTATGTAAAAATCCATTCTGAAGAAAAAAATGTGGAGAAATTAAAAAGGCCTCAGCCAGTCTGTGTGATATTCCTCTTTCCTTTTAAGAATATGTTAAAAATCTGATAATAAATTTTACCTATATCTACAAAGTTTAACAATCCTACTGGGATAAAAAATAATGTTCTCGCTGCATTTTACTTTTCCCACCCAAATTTCTAACAGTCTTGTTTAATTCTAATGGATTAATCTAATTAATGCTTTCACAGTTCAGAAATATTAAGACTTTTGGTATCTTTCATGACTACCATTTTAGACAATATAGCATCATAAAATTGGTTCTATTAAATATCAAAGATATAAAATTGAAAAATCATGAGATAAAACTATCACAGAACTTTGGGTTTAAAGTTGCAAGAGCTAAAACAAGAAATGGAATTTGGAAATAAAGTGCTGTGAAGCCTTCTTTAACTTTGTGCACACAAACTGTTGTAATCAAATATCTAACTCACTGAGTGACTTATGCAAAAGGGAAATCATGTTAAAATTTCTCATTCTTAAAGTAAAAAATCATCCTCTTTATTATAGACTTTCATATGTTTAAATGATTCTATTATGATCTTCATAATCAAGCTAAAATATTGAAATTTTAGAAATGCAAAAATCTATTTTAATTCAAAAATATATGAAAAATAAAGTGAATTAGAAATCTAAATTGCAATTTTATTGAAAATTTTTTCATGCAACATATTTTGATCATGCTTTCCACTTGTTTATCTTCTCCCAGGTACCCCTAACCCACCCACCCATTCAACTTTTCATCTTATTATTCTCTTTAGAAATCAAAGCAGGAAAAAAAATTAAAAACAATCAAGCCAACAGAAACAGAATAAAATAAAATCACACATGCACAAAGAGATAGTGAGAAGAGAAAAATGAAGAGAGGGAGTGAGAGCAAGGGAGAGTTATACTTTAAAACAAAATCCATAAAAACACAAAATTAGAATCCATAATACACAAGGTTAAAAAAACCCATAAAGGTGAAAATTCCCCACCAAAGCAATGAAAACTAAACAAACAACCATCAAAACAAGCAAACAAACAAAAAACTTTCAGAATTACCACTGAATTTGTTCTGTGTTGGCCATTAACTACTAGACATAATTCTAGACATCAAAAATGGTTTTTATAACAAATAAAAGTCCACTGGAAAACACTGTTTTTGTTGTTGCTGTTGTTGTTGTTGTGTATTTGTTTTGTTTTTTTGTCTGTTTCTTTTTACAAGTTGTTGCCAATTTACAAGGAGATAGCTTCTTGGTTAGGGATGAGAGTTTGTGTCCACTTCCCCTCTCAGTGCTGGGGCTCCATCCTGCATGGGTTCCAGGTTTAATTTTTTTTTTTTTTTTTTTTGGTTTTTCGAGATGGGGTTTCTCTGTATAGCCCTAGCTGTCCTGGAACTCACTTTGTAGACCAGGCTGGCCTCGAACTCAGAAATCCGCATGCTTCTGCCTCCCGAGTGCTGCGATTAAAGGCGTGTGCCACCACGCCCAGCATACCAGTTTTAATTTAAGGTGTCTCAAGAATCATATTTGTACTCTCTCTGAAGTCGAAGGCCATATATGACTATTGTCTTATTATATATTGAGAACTGTTGTTTACACACATAGGTCTGAGTATCAATCGATTATTTCATTATGGAAAGTTGACTGAGCCCAACCTTAGATGAATGAATTACTCTCCCAACTGGTGGTTATGAGGTTTAAGCATAGCCTGTAGTTGTCCTCTACTCACTCATTGTAATAGCTGTACCATTTGATTAGTGTAATACACCATTTTGGAAAATCATATGAATTGCATAATCATGAGGTATAGTAAGCAACATTATATTTAAAACAACATCAAAAGCCAAGCTTAACAGTAAACTTGCTTTAAATACAAAGCATAACTCAACCTCATTGTTTACATGTAAAATTCAAATCCAAACATTTCTGATACATTACACATTAACAATATTAAGATACTGTTCATAAAGGATGTATACCTGAATATTACTTGCAATCAAAAGTAATAAATTAAATAAATTTCTCACTGATAAATTTAACACCAGAACAGATTTTCATGGAATACTTTTAAGTTAAACCACATAGTGTCATTCTATTTTCAATCTCTGAATAGAGATTTTATTATTGCCCAGTTATATAAATTAGTTCAATACAGGCATTTTATACAATGGGCCCCAATCCAATCTCTTTGAGCCATTCTCTTATTCCAGAACTGGACCTTCCTATATCTTTTGTCAGTGAATCTATTTATTTATTTATTTATTTATTTATTTATTTATTTATTTATTTGTGGCCAAGGTAGAGCTGAAGCATTCTTGGTTTTTCTTTCTGCTTAAATCTATCTTATTTCCTTAGGCTTCTTTTTCTATTTTAAATGCTAATTTTACGCTTTTATTTATTGAGAATTCCATTTATGGTATTCTGATCATATTTTTATAAAAATCCTCCCAAATCCTTCCTTTTCTACTCTCCCAACTTCATGTTTTCTCTGTCCCTCAAAAACAAAATAACAACAAAAATTAAATAAATCTCAACACACACACACACACACACACACACACACAGAGTCACAAATGGTGTATGATTTGTGTTGCTCAACTGCTGCTTCTGATCTGGAGTCCTACCCTGTAATATGGTTGATACTCTCAGTGTGATTCCACTAAAGATAACTGTCTTCAATCAGCTATGAATTTCAAATTGGTTCCTGCCCACTTTACCTTTGTCACATCGAGATTTGTCTGGCTTGAACTTGCCCACGATTTGCTTGTATTGCCACCTTCCCTATGAGTTTATGTGTGCATTTGATCTATCGTATATGGAAACTACTGTTCCCATGAAATCATTTAGTACCTCTGGCTCTTTTAATATTTCCACTTTTTTTTCTGTGTAGGAGAAGTGTTTGTTTGTTTCTCAGTTCTGTTTATGTTGTGGTTAGATTTTTTTTAACTATGTTAATATACTTAATAAAAATAAGCTTTTCTTTTAGAGCTTTTTGTAGGGCATTTGGGACATATACTACCAGATGGGCATAAGATCGGGTGACATGGGGCATGCTCAAATCCTGGGAATCTCAGAGATCTGAGAAGAAAGAAGTAGAACTGCCCCTCGAAACCCCCAGTACTTGCTCTGGAACACCAAGTGAGAGGACCATGTATACTTAATAATGTAGCATAGCACCTGGAGTTCTTCTCCATACTAAGGAGGTATCTAGAGAGCCTTAGTCTTCATCCAATGACACTCCTTTCCTGGAAATTCTCAAGCCCTTTCTACTCAAAGTATATATCCCCAAAAAGTATGTAAGTTCACATCTACCCCCAATAAAGAGATATGAACAAGCTAAGATCATCTCAGTGAGCTGCTTCATTACAGATTGCCACCGGGAAGTCCTTTGCCTAAAAGAGTAGCAATATAAACGGGATAGCATTTGAAATGTAAATAAAGGAAATAATAATAAAAAAAATTTTTAAAAAAAAGAAAAGAAAAGACACCAAAAAAACAAAAAAACACCTCAAAAAGGTCTTTCTCATCTCCCCTCTTGTACTCCGTATTCACTCCCAGCTGGACTGAATGCTGATCATTTTGGGCTTTGCTTTCCCCTGCTTGCTTGATGTGCAGACATCCTGATGAGATACATGGACCACAGACCCCTGTTCCTGACTTCCTCTCATGGCTGGTGTAGCAGAGTTTTCTGGACACCACAAGAGGAGACCCTGAAACCATGACATTGATCCAGACGTGGCTTTCCTCTTCCGCTCTGGCAAGCAGCATCATGTTGCATCCTCAAGCAAAACACAGGCTGCAGACTCTGCCTTCTCTTCTCTGAGCTGGTGAATTGGCAGTGCCCAGATACCTCTATCACAGACAGGCAGAACTCCAGACAAAAACGAACTGGGATGCTGGAACTCATGATAAATCTAATCTTACGATATTGGCCTCATGAACAGTGTCTGCCACCTTACTGTATGGAGCAAGCCTTGAGTTCAATCACTAGTTATGTTAGTTACACTATTACACCAGTGGCTTTATTTTGTCAGCAGATTGCTATTGTGTAATTTGGTGAGACTAATGATGAGTGAAGTCTTCTTCACTGACAGAAAAATATTCTCTAAGAATCATGTATAATTCTTCAGATTGTCCACATGTATAACTTTTATTAGTTGTCATTTTTGGCAGAATGTGTTTTCATAATATAAAGGCTACCTGTATACTTACATGAATTCCTGTTATTTAATGACAATCATGTTTGTGATTCCAGACCAAGGACAGGAAGACTCTTCTAATTTTGAGCAGTATGGCGCCTCAGTTCTTTCATCTCCAGTATCATCAGACAATTGGTTTTGTGTCTGGGTTTTAGGGAGATGATTTTAAAACACGGTACTCCTATTGCCCAAAGTTGAAATGCATAAACCTTGGTGCATATTGAAAGATCAGTAGTCACATGCCAGTCAGTGGCTTCCCATACACACTACAACTCTAAGTGACTGAAATCAAAGAGTCATCTTAGGTTTCTAACAATGGAAGTAGTTCAGATAGTCAATGTATCCCAAAAAGTATTGTACAAAGATAGTCAGAATATGGGATCGTAGATCTGCCACATTTAGACTCAAACTATAAAGAATCTCTAAAAATCATCACTCAACCTTGTGTGATATCATTCAACTACTCTGAGTGACAGAAAACTCATCTATGAGGAAACTTAGGTACCTACTATTCCAGTTTTGTTTTTAAAATGAACCAACTTGTGTAAAAGAGATTCAAAGTGTGTACACAAAGTAATAAAGTGAATGAACTGAGAATCTAAAATTGAGAAAAATCCTTCACTGTTTAGGTAAAAATAAAGGGATGTAGAGATTCATCTTCCTCTTAATCAAACAATGGCAATACTGTGCCTGTCATCTACACAGTGACAAGTCAGAGAGACTAGGGAGCCTATGGCAATAAGGGTTTCCTATCTAAAAAGAGATATGTTTATTGGGGCACAATGAGGCAGAGCTCCTATTTAATTAACTGATTTATAGAAACTAGGCTCAAATTTCAGCAGGTCTGTATGTGACAGAGGAGTCCATGTTTCATATTTGCATAGTCCCCATGGAGGGCGGGTGTCTCCATTGCCTGTCCAGTCAGTAATATTAAACTGTACCATAGGGAACTCTTCAGCAGTCCTAGTTTTACAAAGCAGGCATTTTAAGTGATCACAATAAATTTGGGTGAAGTGTAGAAATAAAAATGCTGTTAAGATTCATTAAACTTGCTACCAGCATTAGAAACGTTACATTCTGTTCAGTGCAGATGCCAAACCAATCTACACTCAATGAATACCCATAAGAATTCCATGCATGCTGACATTGTCCTGGCATCCTCACCCTATAATCCCATCCCCAACAAGACAGTCTCCCTCCCACGTTCCCTTTCACATTCATGCTGGAGAACACAGATTGACAATTTATGAATTCATAATATCTACAGCTGTCTTTTGAACTTAAGTCACATTAAATTTCTGTCAAATCAGGGTAGCAAGGAGAGGACAATATTTCTTAAATCCTTATAGAATTCTAGGAATATTCTCCTCCTTTGGCAGCAATTCTTGACAATTTCTCTCAGTACACGTCAACATTTTTACAGAAGTCTTGAGTTTTAAATCTTTTGAAGGAAAATGAATGTTGGTGCCTGAAACAAAGAAACTCATGGCAGATGGAGTAAATGCCACAAGTAAATATGCACAAGTTATAAAAATTTTAAGGCTCTATCGCTAAAGTTGTAATAATGGTCCATAGACGAAATGTGTATAACCATGCATTATTTAGTTTGACATTTAGTCCTTTGTGAAGTGATTTGATGTTGTAGAGCCTAAAAATGTTGTGTAATGTATTTGATATTTATGTAGCAATTTATATTTGTTAAAAATCTTCTAGGGCATTTATTGCTTCATGATTCATACTCCCTAGTTCACAGCCTACTTCTTACATATTAAGGGAGAACTTTGGAAATCAATCATTTTTTTTTTCAGGCCTAACATGTTGACAAGTAATAAATTATGACAAGATTGGATACCCAGTAGTCCTATAACTTTTTGAAGTTCAATATCAACTAGCCCAAGTTGAAATGCAAGAGGAACACTCATAGATACATCTATCTTAAGCTTTTACTATAGCCAAAATTCCTTCTTGCCACTACCGACGTCACAGGACTTAGAATTGCCTTTGGATATATCTATGAGGAGTTTTTCAGAGACAATTGACAGTGAGCAGCATCATCTCCTGTGCTGGAAAGGCCTAATGAATGAAAGGGAAGAAAGGAGAAAGCCAACACAGAGCCACATTCCATTTTACCAGCTCCATGACCTACCTAATCTTTACTGTTACACCCAGACATGCCAATGCTGCTGAAAACTTAGCTACCTTAAAACTTCTACCTTTAAGTTGCTCTATAAGCAATGAAAACTAAGTGTTCAAATAGTCAAACAACATCTATGTCCAAAATCCATAAATTAGCTCTTAGAAATTTCAACAACTTCAATATTCAACATATTAAAATTTTCAGATATACATGTAGTGTTTCAAGTAGAACCAGAGACTATGGATTATTAGTTACCCAGCTAAGTTCCAAGAATATGTTTAAATTTACCTCATTCTTTTCATAGCTGTTCATCTGAAATCTAATACTCAATCATCGTGGTGCCCAAAGAAGGATATCTAGATATATGAATGAGACTGGAACTCTATCCTGTCTCTGTGCTGTGTATCAAAACTACCATGAGAATCTGGTTTTGGAAGAAATTAGCCAAACAATCTAAAAGCATCCTGGATGTGTCCCTTGCTTTCAGTTCCACTTGAAAAATATTTCAGCATTTGATAAGAAATACTTGATAAGATAATATTAAAATTTTCAATTGTAAAATCTTGGTTTTACTGTTTTATTTAAGTAATAATTCATGAATAATAAGTGATATATTGAGTAAGGAGTGTTTTTCCTATTAACCAGAAGACTTGATAGAAAATCATTTTTAAGCAAAACTTGGATTGTGATGTTGACTGCAAGTTTCTCGCCCAATGTGTCGTTTAAATTTCTACTTAAATAATGGGGATAGTATTTTGTGTCTCAAAAAGTAATTGAGAATTATTTAAGCAAATAAAGTAAATGGCTTAAACAATAATTAGGTAACTTGCTTTACATATTTCAGCCTATATATTGAAATTTCTCTCATTGATACTTACAGAGGTGATCTTTGGACTATAACTTATTTTTGCTGCAAAGGACAAAAGTTACAGTATCACATCCATCTTTTACCTCTTTGCCACCTGTGGGGCAATTGTCTATAAATATACTCAATTGTATAAACTGAACATTTAAATTTTTTGTCATACTTTGTACTTTCCAGCTATAAATACTATAAAAGGAAGGAAAGAATTATTTGGGTGTCAAAATTACTGCACAATACAGCTTCTTTATCATGGAACTGTTTTAAAATATGCCCTCAAATTAGACCAGTCTTTCTCTCATTTATAGATAGAAGCAGTGTCCCCACAACAATGGATAGAAGTTGCAATTAAAGTTCTGCTTCCAGTGAATATAATATGAAGAGGTGGTTATGTGTTATTTCTTAGACTGGATCACTAAAAAATTAATTATAATTATTTCCTGTTCTCTCTCATGCACTACTTCCATTGCAATGATCTAATGAGACTTCATGTGCCTCAGCAAGACAAAGGAGAGAGCCCATAGCTAAGAACTCAAGTCTCCTGTCTGTATCCATCTGGGGGTCCTCTTGGGTATGAACTCTCCTATCTTAATTAAGTCTTCTAAACAAAAACAACTCAATCCAACACACTCAGAGCAGTATTGTGAGAAACATTGAACTGGAATCATCAACAAATCTACTCTGGAATGTCTAGCTAATGTAAGGCTATATGTGATTACTAGAGTTTGCCAGGATATATTAGGATAATTAATTTTGAACAATAGATATATAATTATTATATTACTATTACAAATGGTGAAAACCAAAAAAGCTATAAATAACCTCAGATAATTTTTTTAAATAAGGAGGAGATGTAGAAAATGTCCTATTTTTATACATACCAGTAAAAACAAAGTAAAGAAAATTTGCATTGATCCAGTGAAGATTTAAAGTGAGATACAAGGGTGTCATTTTTATTTCAAGAAGAGTATGTTCTATTTATGTCATGATGCTACTCATGTATCAGATTGCCCTTTTGGGAGAAACACTTGGTAGACGGAAGAAATATAAGTTTTAGAAATTATAAATATATTTCATTTTTCCTTTTCTTTATTTCTTCTCCTCTATAATACATTCCAATAGCAGCTTTTCCTCTGAGTACCCTCCCTCCCCAATGCCTACTCTAATTCAGATCCACTCTTCTGCTGTTTCCCTTCAGATAACTATATGAACTAACCAGTACCCCCAGAGCTCATGTCTCTAGTTGTATACATAACAGAGGATGGTCTAGTTGACCATCATTGGGAGGAGAGGCCCTTGGTCTTCTGAAGATTATATGCCCCAGTTCAGGGGAACACCAGGGCCAGGAAGCAGGAGTGGGTGGGTTGGGGAACAGGGCAGGGGAGGATATGGGGGACATTCGGGATAGCATTTGAAATGTAAATGAAGAAAATATCTAATAAAAAAATTGTTTTTGAAAAACAAACAAACAGGTCACTCAGGGATATTAACCAAACTCAGTATAACAAGATACAATAAGATTAGGAATAAACCCTCATATCAAAGCCGGATGAGGCAACTCAAAAAGATGAAAAGGGTCTCAACATAAGGCAAAAGAGTTGAGACATCCTCTCTCCCACTGTTAGGAGTCCCACAAACACTTCCATCTAAACAACTACAGGGGACCTAGAACAAACTCATGCAGGGTCCCTGATGGTTGATTTCTTGTATATGAACCTCTATAAGAACAGCATAATTACTTCTGTGGGCTATGAACTCCTGGTATACTTGACCCCTGGCTCCTACAATCCTTCTCCTTCTTCTCTGGGGTTACCAGAGTTCTGCCTAGTATTTGGCTGAGGGTCTTTGAATTTGCTCCCATCCCAAAGAGGCTGGGAAAAGCCTCTTTGATGAAAATTAAGCTAGGTAATAACTATGAGTATAAGAGAATATTATTGGGAACCAATTCAATGACTTCTCTTTTCTTGGTTAGTGGTGTTAGGTTCTAACCTGGACCTTTGGGCTACCCAGATTCCACTTCCTGGTGTTCAGGCATGGACTCCATATCTTATCTTCAACTGACTTGTCTTCAAATCAGACAAGATATTAGTTGGCCACTACCACAAGTTCTGAGCCACCATTGCTCCAGCACATCTAAGGGTATTAAATCTCATAGGCAAATATAATTGAAGGAACAATCATGACTTGAACATTGAGGCAGATCTTAAACAATAAGAAGGAGAGAAGCCTAATAAACTAACTCAAATACAGCAGTAGATTCAATAGGATCCCAGTACTTAAAAATGAAATTGACTTGTAAAGTTGTGTGGCTATTTCCTGCAATTAACATACAGACAATCATCAGAAAAGTGATGAGGCACTGTAGGAAGCATCTAGCTGAGTGAAATAGTTCAGTGGACTAAAGAAAGCACCTCCTTTCGCTGTTTAAGTGCCCTCCAGCCATGTCCTTTCTGGGCTAACCTCTCACACTTAAACTTACATTTCCAGTCTCATTTGTAAAAAAGCAGAAAACTTTTTTTTTCTGTGCAATTCACTAATCTTATTTAACAATTTTTATCCTAGTTCATGATAGTTTCTAGATGACAAAATCATAGAGAAAAAATGCTGTTTAATAATAGTTATTAAAATTATTTTTATTAATAATACAATGGAATTTTATAACAATGAGAGAACTTTAGCACTCTATTCTCAGCATATTTTACATTTCTATGGTCTATTCATCCTTCAGTAGAAACATGACCATCTAATCCTATAACATAGTCAAGGCATACTATAGACATTGGTGAGATTTACAGACTTACTGTATAGTATGAATACATATGTATAATATATGTACATATGCGTGAATAGATTTATAGTAATATAAATGAAATGCTAATTGTATATTATAGTTCTTCAGTGAAACACGGTGTCCTTTTTAATCTGCTATATAATGAAACTTGTTAGAAAAATCAAAGCACGTCTCTTCAAATCTGAAGAAAGAATTTGATCAGAAACATAAGCATTGAATTATTATGCATTCTGAGGGAAGTGGGAAAAGATAAAGCAACATCACACATTTGAAAAGGAAATCGTCTTTCTAAATAAAAGCCTAGTATTTTGAGAATAGCATATCATCTTGAAAAGAGTAATTTTCATCTTTGGTTTGTAAAGATCTAGTCTCTTCCTTTGAATATTTAGAATGGAATGCCTTTAATTTCAACTTTCCATTAGCTTGCTCAATGTTCTAACATTGATATACAGGAAATAATCAGTAATTCTAGTTTTTTACTTCTAATGAAAAAAAAAAAAAAACAGCCCAAAGACTTTCTATTCTTGTTCATGCTCTAATATACATAAAACTATTATAGCGTAACAGTGTAAAGGGAAGTTCAGGGAGCCAAACTAAAGTAAAGAAGCACAGTTTAGATTATAGTCTATGAGTGATACCAAAAAATAATCTATCAGTTTATATTAAATTATTAAAAAAAAAAACCTCCTAGATAAAACAAATCCAGTGCCCAACAAGCATGTGAAAGACACATAGATTTTTTTTTTTTTATTCTTTGCATACATTTTTTTTTGTGATTAGATCTAATGGATAAAAGCTATTGAAGACAGTGAAATAATTTTGAAATTCATTTAATTCTTTAATGATTTATAGAAATCAGAATGGGCATGTTACATTTCTAATAAATAAGTATGTAATTTTAAGCTTCTTAAAAACACACATGCACACACATACACACACACACACACACACACACATACACACATACACCCATCTTACCAATCTCTATTGCATTTACCTGATTCTAGGATCTTTTATAACATAAGTAGCAAGAACCATCTCTTATAGGCTGGGTGTTGTACTTTAAACTCTTTTAGCAGTGGAAGGAATATTATTATGTGATTAATTGAAAAAAAAACATTTAAAGATTTTTCTGGCAGTTTTTAATATGACCATATTTGTTTTTTGAGAAAAATACATGAAGAGGTACATGGGTAATATTTATACCATAAACTGTAGTAAGGAAATGCAATTAAAAGATTTTTTTCTCAAAGTATACTCACTTTCTTGTACTTAAGGTCCTTTAACAATGTCATCAGTTCTATAGCTTATAGAGAATTACAGTTGTTTTTGGAGCTCAAAAACACCTTTCATGGTGTGTCATTGTTACAAGTTAGGAGTCTCAGCAGGCTTATTACACATCAACAGAAATATTCAGTTACCCAATGACAAAGAACTGACTAGAAAATTTATATCCTCATAACTCAGTAGCATGTTAGGGAGCTAATATTTGAGCGAAATGACCAGAGTCTAGGCACTCCAGGTGTCTTTCACCATGAGCAACACACTGCTTATCTTCCTCAAATTTTCTCATCTTTCTCATAGCCCACAAGTTGCTTGGTACCTTGACAAGCACCATAGACTCTGGGGAATCAGCCATATCCCAAAGTAAGGATTCAATTTCATCAGCCTGACGCATTCATTGGTGCCATGGAGGGAAATAAAGAAGCCATGCATACCCAACACATGAGAGCTCAAAGCACAGAGTGAGCAGTTTCATGTTGCCATATCCAAGCCTTTAGGCACAATAATTTTATAACACTTGGGAGGCTCAAAAAATACAAGATCAAAGTAGTAGCAAATTCTGTATCCGGAGGGCACTTTCTTTCCTAATCTATAAATGATGTCCTAACTCTGTTTCCTTACATGATGACAAATGTCAAGGGGGCCTCTCTTTGTCCTGTACTCTCTGACCAGTCAATTCCAAAGGCTTTACCTCCTAACATCATCTATTGGTGATGAGGTTTTAAATATGCTGCTCATTCATATCTAATTATATAAAACTGGCTTTCCGTTAAGGTAAAATATAAAAGACTAAAGTAATTGTAACAGATTAAAAAATAGGAACATTCTCTTTTATAATTGTTAAATTTGAGATTATATCATTTCCTCCTTCACTTCAAAACACTCCCATGTACACTTTCTTGATCGCTTTCAAATGTTGATAGATCATCCTTATAAAAATATTGTCTAATAACTAAGCAAATGATATTTAAGTGCAGTAGTATATGTCTAGAGCCCTGTCTGTTAGGAAAATTGAAACTGGAAGGTTGCTTAAGGTTAGGAATTATAAAGTTTCTGAGTAATAACATGACTATCTCAAAAAAAAAGCAAAGGACAAATAACATCAGTGGAATTAAGTTGAGCAATTCAGATTGAAAGGTTAACAGATACCATCCAACAACTCTAGAAGTAGGTCTTGCTTCATCCAATGCACTTGGTTCAGAGCATTAGAACATTCTGCTGACAATCAACAGAAACTGTGGTTTTCAAAGACCAATCACGTTCCTCCTCTCAGTCTTCCTTACACAGAAACCACACCTTTCTTTTTTTATAACTTATTATTTTATTTTATTAGATATTTTCTTTGTTTACATTTCAAGTGCTATCCCGAAAGTTCCCTATACCCACTCCCCGCCCCTGCTCCCCTACCCACCCACTCCCACTTCTTGGCCTGGCATTCCCCTGAGCAGCATCATATAAAGTTTACAAGATCAAGGGGCCTCTCTTCCCAGTGATGGCCGATTAGGCCATTTTCTGCTACATATGCAGCTACAGACACAAGCTCAGGGGTACTGGTTAGTTCATATTGTTGTTCCAACTATAGGGTTGCAGCCCCCTTCAGCTCCTTGGGTACTTTCTCTAGCTCCTCCACAGGGGGCCCAGTGTTCCATCCAATAGCTGACTGTGAGCATCCATTTCTGTGTTTGCCAGGCACTGGCATAGCCTCACCAGAGGCCGCTATATCAGGGTCCCTTCAGCAGAATCTTGCTGGCATGTGCCTTCGTATCTGGATTTGGTGGCTAATGATGGGATGGATCCCCGGATGGAGTAGTCTCTGGATAGTCCATCCTTTCATCTTAGCTCTAAATTTTGTCTCTCTATCTATATCCTTTCATGGGTATTTTGTTCCCTATTCTAAGGAGGAATAAAGTATCCACACGATGCTCTTCCTTCTTGGTTTTCTTGTGTTTTGCAAAATGTATCTTGGGTATTCTAAGTTTCTGGGCTAATATCTGCTTATCAGTGAGTGCATATCTAGTGACTTCTTTTGTGATTATGTTACCTCACTAAGGATGATATCCTCCAGATACATCCATTTGCCCAAGAATTTCATAAATTCATTGTTTTTAATAGCTGAGTAGTACTCCATTGTGTAAATGTACCACAATTTCTGTATCCATTCCTCTATTGAGGGACATCTGGGTTCTTTCCAGTTTCTGGCTATTATAAATAAGGCTGCTATGAACATAGTGGAGCATGTGTCCTTATTACCAGTTGGAAGATCTTCTGGGTTTATGCCCAGGAGAGGTATTGCTGGATCCTCCAGTAGTACTATGTCCAATTTTCTGAGGAACCACCAGACTGATTTCCAGAGTGGTTGTACAAGCTTGCAATCCCACCAGCAATGGAGGAGTGTACCTCTGTTTCCACATCCTCACCAGCATCTGCTATCACCTGAATTTTTAAGCGTATGATTTGACTAAATTCCTCCATCTGGAATCCTTGCTGACCAAATAGCCTTAACAACTGTCAAGTTTTGTTTTGAAGTGCCCCAGTTTGCTTTTGTAAAAATGTTAGTTTATTCAGAGAAATTATCCCAGTTTGACATCATGATTTCTGGAATTCTGTAATTTTGAAAGAATTAATAACATTCAAAGCTAAGCTTTAGAGGTAGGAACTCTATTTTCCATTTGTTATGGAGTGCTTTTCCCCTAAGTATTTATTACTTTGGGGGAAAATTAAAATTTCATGCAATTTTGGAATTTAATTATATCTCACAATGGTTTAGAATACAGCTCAGCTACCAGGAGAAACCTAAAGCAATGAATTTATTATATGTCTCCTATCAGAAAGGTTTTTCCTATGCCTACATTCAGAGTCATAATAAATATTTTTAAAATAATATATATTTTAATAACTGGTTTTCTTCAATGGTTTTTAGCAGCTAATGTCAAGGAAAAAATTTAGAGGTACTTCAAAATTTTATATGTTTTACACAAGAAGATATGAGTCCTTCAGAAGCATGACTTCTAGTAGTAGATTTCCAGGCATAAGCAGGAATTCGAACTCTACTGATGCTGTAAGAATATTTTCAGTTAGAAAGTCACATTCTATTTTTGTACTTATAGAGTCTTTTATATTTGAACTTTCATTTCACATAGAAAGATTGTGTTTATTTAATTTTTCAAAAATTATACATATTCAGTAATTTGTATATATCTATTTAGAAATGAATACATATATTATTGTTCCATATATATATATATATATATGTGTGTGTGTGTGTGTGTGTGTGTGTGTGTGTTAAAATCATCAATGAAAAAAGTCATGTAATTTGAAAAGGATGAAGGAAGGTATATGGGAGAGTTTGGAGAGAGGAAAGATAAGGGGGATGTGTGAGTATACTACAATCTCATAAATAAAGTAAAATTAAACGTATAGTCACACAAACTCTATTGTGAGACATGTTCTTACCCACTTCTTAAAAGCACAAGTTTTCCACCTAAGATATTTAAAGCTAATGTATGTGGGAACACTAAATGAAACACACTTCTGGTTGTTAGCACAGATAGCAACACACAGGTGTGCACATTTTACTGTGTTCTGTGAAGGGTGTATGTTAAAGTACTTTTTTTTTTTTCAGCCGCATGGATCCATACTGTGTTCTGTGAAATGTGTATGTGAAAATACAGGGAAGTAATGACAAACTGTGTTCCCATAGCAAAATAAAGCAATTCCAAAGCAGAGTGTACTAAATGCAGTTTGAAGATACAGTCACACAAACTCTGTTGTGATAAACATTCTTTCTGTCTTCCTAAAAACATGTTAAAAAGTAAACACACACACAACACACACACACACACACACATATATATGTATATATATACACACACACACACACACACACACACACATATATATATATAATATATATATATATGTATTGTTCATATAATTTCTGCAGTCTCTCAGAACTATATTATTCTGAAAAGGTATATTATTAACAATCAATCATTTTCCTAAATCAATCATTTAGGAAAATTATTACTATATATAGAGCTCAATTAATACTAATAAATCAATTATTTGGTTACTACTCAAATCCATGTGAGCTAGTGTTTCAAATAGTGTTTCAAAGTACAATGAATTCTGGCTTTTATTTCTTATGTTTCTTTGTTTTTGTTTTTTAAGACAGGGTTTCATGTAGCCAAGGTCGGCTTCCAACTCCCTGTGTAACTGAATATGACCTTGATATTCTGATTCTCCTGCCTCCACATTTTAAATCCAAGGATTATAGACAAGTAACACCATGCTCAGTTTATTTGAAACTGAAGACAGAACCTCCATTTCTTGAACACTAAGGAAACAATCTGGCAAAAGAGCTACATCCCTAGCAACCATGGCACATCACTATCCCAAACTCAGGGTTTGATTGGATAATACTCTATAATTTGTTACTATGACTTTTAAGATTGCATATTACTTTAAACAACGAATATATTAATAACACAATTGTCATTGTTACCGGCAGAAAAATCAGAAGGCAAAGGTGATTATTTTGTATACATAAGACAGATATCACTAATTTTTTTGAAAATCAATTTTTATTAGATATTATCTTCATTTACATTTCAAATGCTATCCTGAAAGTCCCCTATACCTACCCACTCCCACTAGGGTATATAATCTTCACAAGGCCAAGTGCCTCTCATCCCATTGATGGCTGACTAGGCCATCTTCTGCTATATATACAGCTAAAGACACGAGCTCTGGTTTATATTGTTGTTCCTCCTATAGGGTTGCAGCCCCCTTCAGCTCCTTGGGTACTTTCTCTAGCTCCTCCATTGGGGGCCCTGTGTCCCATCCAATAGATGACTGTGAGCATCCACTTCTGTATTTGCCAGGCACTGGCATAGCCTCACAAGAGACAGCTATATCAGGGTCCTGTCAGCAAAATCTTGCTGGCATGTGCAATAGTGTCTGGGTTTGGTGGCTGATGATGGGATGGATCCCTGGGTGGGGTAGACTCTGTATGGTGGTTCTTTATGTCTCAGCTCTGAACTTTGTCTCTGTAATTCCTTCCAAGGGTATTTTGCTCCCCATTCTAAAAAGGAAGGAAATATCCAGACTTTGGTGCAAATGACAGCCAGCATCCACAGTACATGGTTTGGTTGGCTCAACAAATGTTGAACCATTACCACAGTAATATACATGACAAAATGAATCAGAGTGGATAGATCACAAAACCTCAACCCTACACAAAGAACTATAGAAACTAAGGAATGTCAATAGTTGCAGAAACAGTGTTCCTCAGGGAGGATCAGAGCAAATGTCCATTTG
Source organism: Mus pahari (assembly GCF_900095145.1). Taxonomy (NCBI): domain Eukaryota; kingdom Metazoa; phylum Chordata; class Mammalia; order Rodentia; family Muridae; genus Mus; species Mus pahari. Next base: position 88,224,481 of record NC_034596.1, on the reverse strand, counting down.
TGACCAAAATGTTTAGCCCTGAGTAAATGCATGCAAGTGCCATTCCTTCAAATTAGCATGTTATGCTTCAGAAAATATGTGTACACAATACATATATGCATTTAACAACAACTAAATGAAAAGGCTCGTGATTTTTAAATTGAGAAAGGAAGAGCATAAGAGAGAGTTTTGAGGAAGGGGATAATGATATAATCATAATATAAACTCAAAAATGGAAGAAAAATGAAAATATATATTATAATCAGTGATTTTGCATGAGTTCTCACATGCAAATCAGAAGACAACTCTGGAGTAAGAACATATTTTATAGGTTTTGAAGTCAAAGTTACAAACACCAGTACTTCAAAGCCAGAAATCAAAAATATAGAGGTAATATTACTTCAGAATATCAACCCTTAAGATACGTTTTGATGGAAGTAGCTAACTACATTATAGTAATAAGATAGTAGATAAGTATTAGGCTATATTACACACAAAAATGAACCACTACTTCACAGAATGCAAGTAAAACATTTATCAGATAATGTATCAAATCAATAGTTTAGGTAATCTTAGCAGCAATGACTGAGACTTTAAATCTAATCAAGGCTCTCTTAGTACTTTTCAGTCTATCTTGGTTGGTTGAAAGGCAGAGTGGTCCCTCTCAATGGTTACATGGTAATGGGTTGATCGCCAGCTCAGGATACATTCCCTGGGGGGGTGATAAATTTATAAAGTTTCTAACATAATCAATATAGTAATAGAGTAACCATTTGTGGATTCATATTTTAATAGCATTATTAGAAGTGAATGGAAACATTTGGAAGTGGATCCTCATTGGAGGAAGTGGGTCATTTGGGATAGATTGTTTCCAAATTCCTTTTTCTCTACCCCCAATTTCTGATTGCCATGAGTTGAAGACCTGTCTTCAACTACACTTTTCCTCTGTGAAATTCTACTGCTCTCAATTCTAACATACTGAAGTCAATCATGCAACGAAACCTCAGAAATCATGAGCCTGTTAATGACATTCATCCAGTGCCTAAACTAGTTCATGCCTCAGCAGCATGGAAAATAAAACATCAATTTTGCTATTTCTCTTGGTTTTTGTCACAAATTTGTGATAAAATTACCACAGGAGCCTGTGAAACAACTGAGAAAAGGAAAACAAAGCATGGTTTGTTTAAAGAAGGTGCTAGTACTACATACAACTGAATATATAAAGAAGCTATCCCTCCATTAGCCACTAAGTAAATTATTCCTACTGGAGCCTGAGGGCCAGGATAGAGAACAGGAGTAGATGATTGTCTTTTCCATTTCAATTCTAAATACATGATGATAACTTCTATTTAGAATATGCATGCTCACTGAATTTGGTATATGACATGGGTATTCATCAAACTTAATGTTTTTCTATTTAACTAAAATAGAAAAACATTTTTATCATATTTGTTAAAAGTTCACCTGTCCATTAAGATCGACAACAAATATTACAATTCATAATCCAAACAATTTTGAAAGTTCTCCTTGGTAGTCATTGGGTAAACAGCAATTCTAGTTCATTTTCTTTGTCATGATTTCATTGTCTAGATTAGATCCTATCTTCATTTCCTCCATTCCTTTTCCCCTTCTTCCTTTCCTCTCTCTTCCTTTCCTTACTCTCCCTTCCCTTTCTTCCTTTCCATCCACTCTTCTCTCTTTCTCTCTCTTGTTGCTGATGGTAAACCTGGGGCATCACGCATAACAAACACAGATGTCCTATTAAATAAGCATTCCCCTTTATTTTCTCTCCTTAAATGTGTTTGCAAATGCCAGCGATGGCATTTAATTTTCTGACTTCAAGTGATTACTTTGCAGTTTGAAAGTCTACTTAGGTTTAATATTTCCACACATTAATAGTGCGGCTGCTTTCTTGTGGGTTCCATAACAAAATATGACAACTTGTATAAAATAAAAATAAATTTTAGCACATTTCTAGAGACTTAGAATGTCAATCAAGGTCTCAGCAGTTTGATGAATCTTTAGGCCTCTATATTACCTGGCAGCCTTATGCCTGTGCCTTCATATAGTCTTTATAATGTGAAAGACCATTCCTCATCATTTTGTAATGAGAACCCCAGTCAGTACTTAAGGGCCATAGTGCAGCTTTATGCTACTTAATCATCACCTGCACAACCTGAGGCCCTTAAGCATATTAAATTCTGAAATAAGGATGGTGAAAACCTTAACAAACATATTTTAAGTGGATACAATGAGACCTACAAAGATAATTTATTTACTGTTTACTTAATATCATTTTCTAATTTTAAAAAAAAACTCTTCAAACAGTTTAGTATTCTTTATTTAATTATTAAAAATATCTGTTGCTTATCCTCTTTGTCTATGTTACTTGTAGCTAATGTTTACCCTGTCTTCATAAAGCTGGTATCTTTCATTAGTTTTGATATATCTTTATGAGACAGTTTTCTGAACAGGGGTTTTTATTACAGAGGTTTTCTTCTTTGTCTAAGCCTTGGCATGCAAAGCGTATCCATAATTGCTTCTGCCTGGTAACAAACACTCATACACAGAATCAGCTTCAACTAGAAATTGACATGGAATTTGGGTACTAGAAATGAGTCACAATAGTGTTCTAATATCAAAAGCAAAATATCCATTAAAGAATTATAACTGGAAAAGCAATTAGCCTTATATATTCCTTTATAACTTGAATTCATAGTTTGGTTTTAGTGGTGATTAAGTGCATAAAGTATCTTCTGAAAGAATAAAATTTAATATCAAGCTCTACTGCTTCTTTTTAAATGCTATTTTAATTGTGTACAATTTAATTGAGTTGCATATACTTTGGGTCTAATAAATTTGTTATGTTGATGTTTTTATTTATTTTCAAGTTATTAATAATAAAGTTTATAAAATTGTAAATAAACATAAGTGTCAAATCCCTCTATTAAATATTTTTGATAATAAATTTCAGTAGACATATTTATCAAGATAATTTTGTGAACTAATTATTGTTATAAGATGTTTACTAAATTTTTTATTAAGATTTACTTATTTTTTTTTGTAATGAGGGCTCTATCTGCATGTACACCTGTATGGAAGAAAGGTCATCAGATCACATTGTAAATGGTTGTGAACTAGCATGCAGTTGCTGGGAATTGAACTCAGGCCCACTGAGCCATCTCTCCAGTCCCATTTAGAGTCAAAGCACAAGTCTGGCTTAGAGGAATTGAAAGAAACCATACTATTCTAAGAATTTTCCTGTCAGATAACAAGAATGATGTAGGAGAAGAACTTTAGAAAATGTATGAAAGAGCCTGAGAATTACTAGTTGCACACATTGATAAGATTGGATGTCTTTCAAAGTCTGTCAGTTAAAATTGGAAGGAAGGGACTCTATATTTAAACTACAACATAGCGGTGAAAGATTGCAAAGAATGTGGAAAGCTGAGGAAACTCTATGGACCATAGAAATCAAGAAACTGTGTAGCAGCTAAGGCTAAAGAAATGAACATTTACTAATATCTTGATAAAAAATCAGATCAAATTATAAGATAAGTCAGAAAAGATAGAACTTACAAAGTCAAACAGATTATTAAAATATTAATTAGGGCTGAGAACTGCATTCCACGATTGACTGCTTGTATGGTGGGAAGAAAAAGGCTTTTGGTTTAATCCCCAACAAAACTTTATTATTTTTATTATTGCAGATATGTGTGAACATCAAAATGCATTAGATTATTCATTCAGAACAAAATAGTAAAAATTAATATAAAGAAAGAAATAGCATGAAAAGAAAAATAAATGAATAAATAAATACAAAATAAAGATAAGAAGTGCTAGAGAACAGGGAAAAGAGAGTCTCCCAACAAAGATGATAGAAATATTATGGTCATTTCATTCTGCAATTTCACAATTCTTCAGAATAACAAAAATATTCATAACCTATGCATACAAGTTATGCATTCATATGTAATGATATTATAAGCATGAAGAGAGATTTTTTAATAGCACAGTTACTATAGCACTAGGCACAATAGTTTAGATATAAAAACAATCAGTGTCTAGCTGTGAGTAAAATTAATACTAGAAGTTTTAAAACGAAAGCAATCCTTATACATTTGTGACAGTTTAGATAAACCATGATGGATAGAATGTTAATTAAAGTTAACTCAGTAAGAGAAATACTTCCTAAATTACCATACTGCTGAGATCTAGATTAATTGAAATCACAGAAATAGAACAACATTTTTGGGACCAAGAAAATGAGAAAAATATCAGATAAGGAGGAGATATTGATCAATTTGATAAACTTTGCTTTCATAGTTAATTCTGAAGTTATCACAAATAGCATGATTGGTACTATAATAAATAATAGTGTGTTATCCATTTAAAAGTTGTTGACTGTATATTTAAGTAAGTAATGAATCTACCATCATTTATAAACATACAAAGAAAAAAAACCTGAATGATTCTAGGATCTTTTAGTGTGCTAATTATCTTAATTTTACTATAATTTAATCTTGTAAATGAAACCAACTTATCATAGTGAACATCTCAAATATATGTTCATTTATTTTTCAACCATGGTTTAATAAATCTGAATAGCTATGTCAAAGGTTGTTTGAATAAACATATCTCTTCATTGATTAAAACTTTGGAAATATATCAAGGATCTGTACTTTTTGACAGATAACATACCAAAGAAGCTGAAATATAACATGCTTTTAATATTCATTTAGTTGCATAGAGGGACTTCAATTACATTGAAGAAAGTAAAACATATCAAACAAAAATAATTTAGTAAAATCTGATAAAGTATATGTATTTGCATGAATTTTTAATGATCTTTTAAATGCATCCCAAAAATAAATAAAAATAAGCTATTTACATGTATGTCAGCATTTCTGCTACAGTTTAAAAATGAAGCAGTAAAGAACATAAATACACAAAATTATCTTTAATTGATGCATAAAATACTTTAAGGTTATATGGAAAGACCAAAGCATAAAACAATCTTTATTTCATAAATATTGCTGTGGAATTGTATTTTTTTTCTTTACCTAGAAAAATGAATTTGCCTATCATAAGCAATATCTGAATGTTACTTTTAAAAAAAATGTAAAATCCAAACTTTTTATACAAATGAACTAACAAGGAAGAACAAATTATTTTTCAAGTTTCTAGAGAGGCTGAGGGCATGGCTAGGTTTTAGGACTATTTCCAGTATTGTGTTGAGATGCTTGGAATAATCTGCAAGATTTTCATAATTAGAAATAAATTATTGAAACAAGAAAAGAAAAAATTGAGAAAATTAGAAATATCTGAGCCTAACAAGTTATGGATAAAGGGAAACTAGAAAATATTAAAAGTTAACTTTTCCTGACAACCTGACACACCTTAGAGTCACCAGTGAAGGGAATTCCGATTGGGTGATTGTGCAGACCAGACTGGCCTGTGTCAGGTCTGTGGGTGACTGTCATAATTATTAATATATGTATGTAGACACACATAGCTATGTGTGCTGCCATTCATTGGGCAGGTAATCCTGGACAGTTCAAGAAAGCTAACTAATGCAGGCTGTATAAATAAATTGAAATGCAGAATCATTCCACAGCATTACATCCAAGTTTCTCCTTGAGTTACTGCCCCAAGTTCACTTGATGACAGACTGTACCCTGTAATCAGAAGTAAGACAATTTTCCCTTTAATTTACATTTGGCAGTAATGTTTTATCATTGCAATGGAAAAGACTCTAAAACATTAAGTGTTATCTTTACGAAAGACAAACAAAATCAGTAAATGTTTGCTTAGACTAATTAACATGCACGGAGCTCCCAAATGTAATCAGAATTGAAAGTAGAGATAGCATATGGAATAGACATAGAATACCCCAAACCTAAAAGGCTCATGCACAATACACTATTATCACAACTATATGCGAAGAAATAGAGTAACAGAAAAACTGATGTGTTTCTAAGAACACAGAAAACCAAAAGTTCTTGGATTATGTGCAGTTGAGCTAAAAGATATATGGTGAACGTAGGCTTTTTGTCCTTTCCCATATCCCCAGCAGCAAATGCAGTATGTTACTCACTAGAGGAGTCAACATACATTGATAAAAGACTGTAAACTGGTACTAGAATTTAAATGAAGCACTGCAAATCAAGCTAACACCCAAGTGAGCAGGAAGTTGAAAATACAAACCTTGATAATCAGGAAGGCATGGAAATCTATGAGGTGCAAGTTCTAAAATTTACCCATAAAAACAGTTTTGAAATGCATTATTTGTAACATACTTGGGGATAAAATGATAAACGTGAAGCTAACAGCCAGTAGAAAAAAAATCTAATAGGATTTAGAAAATGCTTCAGGGAGATCCTTTTCATCTGGAGCAAACATTTTATGTCAGAGATTCACAATGTTTTTTGGTGGTACCAGACAATTAGACACAATATCAAAGACTTCCAGTAGCTAGGGACAAAATGCAATGTATCCAGTCAGTGAAGTTGGCCACTTTGTGCAAAGAAAACTCCACCATAGAAGAAAGGGACAATTTTTTTTAGGAGTTTTAACCAGTAAAAGGCATGCCATCCACTGAGTTATCTATTCTTCATTAAATTAAAGTATCTTACATCTGAATAAACTGATTTCAAAAACAAAATTATTTATTACTACTACTACTACTACTTATTTACTTTACATCCCACTCACTGCATTCCATCCTGGCTTCTCTTCCTACAAACCTTCTGTATTAGTCAGGGTTCTCTAGAGTCACAGAACTTACAGATAGTCTCTATGTAGTAAAGGAATTTATTGATGACTTACAGTCTGCAGTCCAAATCCCAACAATGGTTCAGTAGTAGCTGTGAATGGAAGTCCAAGGATCTAGCAGTCGCTGAGTCCCACACCGCAAGAAGGCGAAAGAGCGAGAGCCAGACTCCCTTCTTCCAATGTGCTTATATGGTCCCCAGCAGAAGGTGTNGCCCAGATTAAAGGTGTGTGCCACCACACCTTTAATCCCAGATGACCTTGGACTCGGAGATCTCCCTGTCTTAATCTTCTGGATTCAATCACAACTGTGTCTCAAGATCTCCATACCAAGATCCAGATCAGAAACTTCTATCTCCCAGTCTCCAGATTAGGTCCACTGGTGAGCCTTCCAATTCTGGATTGTAGTTCATTTCAAATATAGTCAATTTGACAACCAGGAATAGCCACTACACCTTCCTTCCCCACCCTCTTCTCCTCTGAACTGGAAGGGTGGTCCCTTCATATCTCCCAATCCTGGCATATCAAGTCTCTGTGAGGCTTGATGCCTTCTCTCTGACTGAGGCCATACAAGACAGCCCAGCTAGAAGAACATGTCCCAGGAACAAGCAACAGCTTTTGGGACAGCCCCTGCTCCAGTTAGTTCAGCACCCGAATGAATACTGAACTGCACATCTGCTATATATTTTGGGGAAGATCTAGATCCAGCCTGTTTAAGCTCTTTAGTTTGTGTTTCAAAGGGCCCAGGTTAGTTGATTCTGTTGGTCTTCATGCAGAGTTTCTACCCCTTTAGGGGCCGCAATCCTACTCCTTTTTCTGCCATGAGAGTTCCTAAGCTTCATCCACATTTTCTTATTAGAATTTTTTATTATTATTTTCTTTATTTACATTTCAAATGCTATCCTGAAAGTTCCCTATACCCCCCCTGCCCCTGCTCCCCTACCCACCCACTCCCGCTACTTGGCCCTGGCCTTCCCCTATGCTGGGTCATATAAAGTTTACAAGACCAAGGGGTCTCTCTTTCCAACTGTGGTTTTCTGCATCTGTCTGAGTCAGCTGTTGGGTGTAGCCTCTCAGAATACAACCACACCAGGCTCCTAAGAATTCTGAGATTCCATCTTACAATGGTCAGAATGACTAAGATAAAAATCTCAATTGACTTCCCATGCTGGTGAGGATGTCAAGCAATGAGAACACTCCTCCATTGCTAGTGGAAGTACAAACTTGTGCAACCACTTTGGAAATCAATTTGAAGTATTCTCAGAAAACTGGGACTAGTTCTACTTTAAGACCCAGCTATACCACTCCTGGGCAAATACCCCATAATGCTCCAACATCTCAAAAAAAAAAATCCCCAAATGTTCCACTATGTTCATAGCAGCTTTATCCATAATAGCCAGAAACTAGAAACAACCAAGATGTCCCTCTACAAAAAAAAAAATGGATAAAGAAAACGTAATACATCTACACCATGGCATACTATTCAGCTATTAAAAACAAAGACATCATGGATTTTGCAAGCAAATGGATGGATCTTGAGGATATCATCCTGAGTGAGGTAACCCGATCCCTAAAGGACATCTATGGTATGTACTCAATAAGTGGATATTTGTTATAAAATACATGATAACCATGCTGTACTCCACAGACCCAAAGAATCTATACAAGAGGAAAGGCACAAGGAAGAATGGAAGAATGTTTGAATCTCACCTAGAATGGGTTATAAAATGGTCATAAGAGGCATATGGATTAAAGAAGCAGATTAGGAAAGGGGTTGGGGAGGGAAATGATGGGTTCAGGATCTGGTATGAGGAGGGTCAGGAGAGATGGCCAGATGGCTATGAGAATGAATTGAAATCTGAAACTGACTGGGGTGGGGAAGTGGGGGGGCATCTCCAGGAAGAGACAAAAACCTGGGATAAAGAAGGTGCCAAAGATTCAATGGGAGCATCCTTAGCTGTGACTCACAGCATTGGAGGTATGGTACCTGAAGAAGCCAATTTCTATACCCAGGAAGGCACCTCAATGGAGAGTGAGGGCTTCCAACCTACTCACAAAATTTTTGACTCAAAATTTATCCTGTTTACTAGAAATGCAGGGACATGGGATAGAGCAGGGACCAAGGGAATAGTCAACCAATATCTGGACCAACTTGAGACCCATTCCATGGGCAAGCACCAATCTCTGACACTATGATACTCAAAACTATCATTTTATACATGTAAATTTTTACTATTAAACAATGGATAGTGTATAGAAGAAGAAAATAAAGAATGAAATTAGATGGTTTTAAAGGGCAAGGTTTATAACAAGAAACTTTTTTTGTAAAGTTAAAAAATAATTCAAGAGAATTAGAAACAGTTGTACGCACATACACAGAGACACACACACACACACACACACACACACACACACACACACACACACACACACACACACAAAGTACAGGATAACCCAGCTACAATCTACAGACTCAGAAAAGCGAAATAACAAGGAGGGCTCAAGGGATGAATCCTGAATCTTTCTCAGAAGGGGAAATAAAATACATATCAGAGGTAGATGAACAGAGGGAATTGGGTGGAAGTGGTGGAAAAGGGGAGTTGGCAGAGAATCGGGAATAGAGAGCAGGAGAAAGAGAGTGGAAATCAGCAGTGGGCTAGAAAAGGGGGTGGGGCATCTCTAGGAATTGCCAGAGACCTGCAGTTATTGGGAAGCTCAGGTAGTTTATGAGTGTGACTCTAGTTGACAATTCTTACAGTAAGGGATTTGGAGCTTGAAGTGGCCACCTCCTGTAGCCAGGCAGGACTCCTAGTGGAGGTATAAATATAGCAACCCACCCCTTCTCCTCTGAGAGACTTTACACATCATCTAACAGAAAGAAATACAGAGACCTATATCCAAACATTATAAAGAGCTCAGGGAGTCTTATGGAAGAGTTTGGTGGGATAATTAAGGGACCCAGAGTGGATACAGACCCTCAAGCAGATCGGCAGACTTACCTAACCTAACATTGGCAGCTCCCAGAATTAGAACCACAAACCAAAGAGCAAGTATGCACTGGACCTAGACCCCCAGCACATATGTTGTAGATGTGCAGTATGGTCTACGTGTACACACACACCTAACAACTGGAGTAGGGGCTGTCCTTGAGCCTGTTACCAACCTTAATGAAAGAGGAAGTACCTAATCCTGTAGTGACTTGATTGTGGCAGGGTGAAGTGATAACTAGGGGGTCTTTCCTTTCTCAAAGAAGGGGAGGGGGAAGAGCTCTGTGTGGAGGGACTGAGAGGAAAAGATATTGGCGGGATACTGGATATAAGGTGAATAAATGAATTAATGAAAACTAATTAAAAATCCAGCCAAAAATTTGAAATCAGACACCAAATTATAAAGTTAATAATTTATAAACAGTATTCTATATATATATATAATAATTATATATATATATATATATATATATATATATATAT
>NC_034596.1:88161650-88213549 GCF_900095145.1 Mus pahari | reverse complement strand
CTCTCTCTCTCTCTCTCTCTCTCTCTCTCTCTCTCTCTCTCTCTCTCGGTTTTTCAAGGCAGGGTTTCTCTTTGTGTTGTTCTTTCTTTTTGTTTTTCAAGGCAGGGTTTCTCTGTGTAGCTCTGGCCGTCCTGGAACTCACTCTGGCCAGTCTGGCCTCGAACTCAGAAATCTGCTTGGCTCTGCCTCCCCAGTGCTGGGATTAAAGGCGTGTGCCACCACTGCCTAGCTGAACAACACTGTTGATCACTGCATTTGGCCAGTTGGTTTTCTGTACTGATACTCTTTTATTGTAAAGAGATAGGGGTTGTCAAGATTATTATCTGTGAGTGTAATGAGACATTTGGAATGCAATTAGAATTTGTCCTTGTCTGGCAAAGTAGTAGTAGTAGATTCATTTATAAGGTCCAAGCCTTCCCTAACCTTGGGTATTTAGATCTATTTCTAGGATAAGACATTATATACTTCCTGTTGAGCTTGTCTCAAGTCCAGTCAGATAGCTGTTTCTTACCACCAACATATGAATGCAATTTATTGCACCTTTAAAAGTTTCTAGCCATAACTATGTAGCAAAGGATGGCCTAGTAGGCCATCAATGGGAGGAGAGGCCCTTGGTTTCGTGAAGATCATAAGCCCCAGTATAAGGGAATGCCAGGGCCAGAAAGCAGGAGTGGGTGGGTTGAGGAGCAGGGTGGGGGGAGGGTATAAGGGGTTTGGGGGATAGCATTTGAAATGTAAATGAAGAAAAAAAGATTAAACAACCCCCCAAAACAAACAAAACAAAACAAACAAAAAAGTATCTTGCCATAACAATCAAAGAATAAATCACACACACACACACACACACACACACACACACACACACTACATGGTAAGTATAAAATAATATAATTCCTTGAGACTTTTACGAACAATGATGGTACTTTGTCATTGTTTGTCCCTCATTTCTCCTTCTCATTTTATATTGATTTACCTTCTCCATCACTTGAAGTCCCCCTACCAGGAAAGTATAAAGAATTCACAACAGGGGAGCTTGAAAAAAAGAATAGCAGGACATGGGTGATACAAAATTGGAAGTAGAAATCCACGTAGGGTTATTTATTTATTTATTTATTTATGGTTTTGTGCTTTGCTTTTTAATTTAATTTTTTTACTTATTCACTTTACATCCTTCTCCCTGCCCCCTCACAGGTATCCCCTCCCAGAGTCCTTCCCATGCCAACCCTTCTTTTCTGAGTGTGTGAGGGACCACTAGGTATTCTCCCTACACTGACCCTTCAAGTCTATGCAGTGCTAAGCCCTTCCTCTCCCACTGAGGACAGACTAGGCAGCCCAGCTACAACATATATATTCCATATGTAAACACCAGCTCTTAGAATAGCCCCATTGCAGCTATTCAGAACTCACAGGTAGATCGAGTTGCACATCTGCTACATATGTGTAGGGAGGCCTAGGTCCAGCCCTTGTTCTTTGGCTGGTGGTTCAGACTCTGAGAGTTAGGTGGAGGGTTATTTTAATGTAGGTTCTGGGGAATCAAACATTGTTTCTTGTACTTAGTTAACACACAAGCAGTTTATCAATGAAATTGTCTCACCAGTTACTAGAAATATTTATTTTATAATATTGGGAATTGAACCCAGGCTCATGAATGCCAGGCAAGTGTTCTGCCTCTAAGCTACATCTCTCCAGGAGTGACAGAGTTTATTATAAACTTAATGAAGGACAGCTAGATTAACTGCAGAAGAAATGCCAAAGAACATGAATGAAAAGCAGTCACCGGGTCACTGAGCATGGCATTATGGGTCACTAAAGACATTAGTAAGGATGTTTTTTTGTGAGTTTTAATGGGAAATGTCAGAGAGTACAGTCATTGTAAAAGCTCTGGTTTGACACTTTAAATACTGCCCACAATCTAATAGAAACTCAGTGCAGCTCAGCTGTTGTAACTATAGAATTCAGTCCGTGATTATGTAGTTTGTGTTTTTAACAATGTCATCAGTCAGACAGATTTGTTACAATCATAAATTTTGGTATACTTGATAAATTCATATACATTTATATGTGTGCATGTGTGTATTTGTGAGTATGTGCGCCTGTGTACTTATAAGATTTTGACAAGAAAACAAGGAGGAGAAATATTATATGATGGGAAAAGATAGAATACAGGCATAAGGACAGATTAATTGTGAAAAATAATGAATAATTACTTTTTATTTTGTACTATCTCCATTTTTCCCTTCTTTTATGAGGTAGATGCTGGACATTATTATAAGCAAAAATTTATGCCTTCCTAAAGGCTATTCTGAATGTATAAAGTTCCCTGATATCTAGAGATTAGAGAACCTGGTAAGTATTTCCATTTGAGTTCTTTACCACATAGTGATTTTTTATGATTAAAAATTGATAAACAGAGTATTATGCTATTTGACTGAGAAAACTAAACACAAAATGAGCCTTATTTTTCAAATGAAAATTTGAACGTAAAAATTTTGAATATGTTGTATATCATGAATAACTAATAATTTCTTTGAGAAATAGAATAAATAAACAAATATCTTTTTTCTCTATCATATTTTATAGTCAAATAAAGGGTCATTATGTGGACACTCAGAAGTGATATTAATTATTTTTTGAAATTTGAAATATGTTTTTTATTTATAATCCTTATGATTGATGTCAGTTCCCTTTGTGTCTCAACCCAATAGAGGCTTAACTTATTATTCTTAAAAGTTATCACAATGAAAATATTACTGCACTATTCTCTAAGTTATTTTATAGGTGACCTTACCTTTCCTCTCTTCAGAAATGTCAGTTTATTTATTCTGTTTCTCAAAGAAATTATTATTCATGATATACAACATATTCAAAATTTTTACATGAAAATTTTCATTTGAAAAATCAGGCTCATTTTTGTGTTTCGTTTTCTCAGTCAAATAGCATAATACTCTGTTTAGTTATTCTTATCATAAAATAAACATCTCTTCTTGTCATGATAGAGAAATCTACCTTCATCAGTAAAGAAAAGATGAAAATCATTCTCTTTCTGTAACAGCAGGATGGCCCGAATGAAGAATGGAAATGGCTGAATGAGAAGGCTTTCAGTGTTTTCATAGTCTGTTATTATTGCAGTAGGTTTTTCTTAACTGTTCAGTTATGTTTCTCATTTTTGATAGGCCTCTGAACCACGGTTTTTAATTTAATCTCTGATGGCTATGATAATTTTCTGACACACACAAAAAATACTTCATCCAGATGATGTTTAGTTTTCTCTTTGGTATACATTAGTGACTATTTTAAAGTTTTTCTTTTTTTAACTTATTATTGATTCTTTGTGAATCTCACCTCATGCACCCCAATCCCACTCATCTCCCATCCCTTCACCAAAGGAAAATTTAAAAATAGAAAAAGTGAAAAATAAACAAAAGAAAGAAACAAAAATCTGAAAACACATCTTGTCATAGAAGCTTCAGTGTGTCACCGTGTGTCCCACAGCCTTTCATTTTGTCCAGACTTCTTTACCTGCAAATGTTCATTGTCATTCGTCATTGGTCTTGTCTAAGAATTCTGGTTTTTCCTACACTATCAGTATTTCATCCTCACCAGATTGGATTTCATATTGTTGCCCTTTGTCATAGGGATCCTATAGCTTTGGATCCACAGGAATGGTACCTGATCATCCTCTGGCAGGTAATAGATGGAATAGATGTGGGGTGGGCCAACTCAAAGACTTGAATCCAGGTGTGTGTAGTACCGGAGTTGATCATACCTCAAATGTTTGTTTGTTGTTTTGTTTTGTTTTATTTTCATTATGCTTCTAAAAATTGGTCTTTGCCTTTCCTCTAAGAAGTTCTACCAGCAGCTGACTAAGACAGATGCAGATACTTACACCCAACCATTGGAGTGGTGGACTGGATCCCTATAGAGGAAGTAGGGGAAGAATTGAAGGAGCTGAAGAGGAGGATGACACCATCTTCTGACCAACAGTCTCAAGTAGCATGGCCCCTGGGAGCTTCCAAGACTGAGCCACCAACCAGGAGCATACACAGGATGGCCTGAGGCTCAGTGACAGCAGAGGGCTGCCCAGTCTGCCTCAGTGGGAGAAGAGGCACCTAATCCTCAGAGACTTGAGGCACCAGGAGGGAGATGCTGGGGATGGGGAAAAGAGGAGCATCTTCGTGAAGGAAGGGGGAAGGGGAAGTCGGATGGGAAATGGTGGGATAGGGGCCAGGAGGGGGAGTCAATGGCTGGAATATAAATAAACAAAATAATTATTTTAAAAACACATCAAACAAAAAGAACTTCGATTGAAGACACTTTTAGTAAAATCAGAGTGGAAATTTTGTAGTCAGAGAATAAACTCCAACCTCCTTCGTATTGAAGTCAGTTTTCTTTAAAGGGGAAATGCTAAAAGAAATCTCTCTCTCTCTCTCTCTCTCTCTCTCTCTTTCTCTCTCTGTGTGTGTGTGTGTGTGTGTGTGTGTGTGTGTGTGTGTGTGAGGATGTGGGTGGGGTTGTACTAGAAGTAAAGTAACTATCAGTTCCTCACATAGATGGAGAGGATGGTAGGTAGGTAGGTAGATAGATAGATAGATAGATAGATAGATAGATAGATAGATAGATAGATACATACATACATACATACATACATACATACATACATACATACATACATAGGTAGACAGNTTAGACAGATGTATCGTACTCTTTCCCATAATACCATGGAACTTATGCTGCTGTGTAGGCTGTCTTGGAACTCATTTGTAGCATACTTTCTGCTTCACCTTTTCAAGTGCTGAAATTACATATTTGAGCCTCCACAGAATCTGTTTCCCTCAGAACACAGTCTCTTTTGTTGAAATCGTAAATGCCATGGAGCGTACAGAATTCTATGCTCTCTATTTAATCCGAATATCTTCAATAATATAAATAATTAAGCATTTTAGTAAACTTATTTCATAAAATTTTCATTGAGGAATCAATGGTTTAATTTCACAGGAAATCTTTATTTCATGAAAATTACAATTTCCCCCTCAAGAGTTACTAGTATTAGTGAAGCTACCAATTTCTTACTTTCTATTTTTTTTTTTTTTTATTACTGAGAGGAAGACACAGTAAATCTGAAAGTGAAACCTAATAAAAAACACTTGTCGTTTTTGAACTGTTATGCAACTGTGTAAATTCAGCATTCCACTCTCTCTCCTTAGTTCCTTCAAAGCTACTTGCTGTTCTGTTTCCTAAGGTTATGTGTGATGAGAAACAGATGCAGAGGTTCTGAAACTTTCTGGGTTGAAAGGTGCCATGTGGCTGAAATATTCTGTGATTGATGAAACTTCGTTTTGCTTTGGATAGCCTTCATTGCTGATTCAAGTTTCTATATTAATTACAAAACTTGTCTGTGATTTACTATGATGGGCAGTTTGAACTGCTGTGATCTCTGCAATATTTGAGCCCATATGATTTAAGGAAGTGAGTTAAAGCACACGAATACAGCTCGTAAAGAAAATTTCTGCATGAATTCCAGCATTGGCTATTCCTACTCAGGGATTCCTTCTCTTGTGAATGCACCAGATAAGAGCAGGTAAGGTCTTGGAAAGGTAGAGACGCTGCTCAGTGACTCATTTGAGTTTTACGGCTGTGTACACCAGGGCTCAGATCTGTGTGTGTACCCTCACCTCTGTTTGGGAAAGTTCCCTACATCTGTCACACATACACCATGTCATCTTAGTACAGACAGGTGTTTTGCCTGTATACAAAAGGGAAAATATAGCTATTAGTAGGTGTCACATTCTACAAGGTTTCACTCTGAATATATAACGAGAGCTAATTTTATCTCTCACTATAAAACATATTTTTGTTTTAAATTTACATATTTTTCACATTTGTGGAGCAGTGTGTGACTACCCAATACATATACACAATGTATAATTATAGAAAATTTTTAAAAATCACATTTTTAGTACTTACCATTTTTGTGTGGAACAGCATGATTTCACTTTTCTCATTTCTCATAAGCTATATGTAGCTTCAGATTTCATTCCACAGAAAAGTAAGGTAAATCTATTTATTATTATTATTATTATTATTATTATTATTATTATTATTAATTTTATGTAACTGCACATTTTTATGCAATAACTAATCTCTCCCCACTACCTTTGTGTACCAAGTAAAAAGTACTTATATACTCTAGGTTTGAGATCACAGCTCTATCTTCCTCATATGAGGACGAGAGGCATTTATCTCTCTGACTTACATCACTTATAACTCTGAATTTGTAGTAAAACTTCGCTCTAGAAACTTATGCTCTTACATAAATGTGTGTGTGGAATTGTAATTATTTAGATACTAGAATTCATAAAATTTGAATAAAGGCTTTAGCTTAGTAGTTATTTAAATATAGCATTATCCTGAAGTGTACTTTACATATTTACTAGAGTAACTTCATACTATCACCACAGTTGAGGTAATGACATGCTTCCAGAGCCTTGTTATAAGCATTCCATATGTCATTAACATGTATATACCCCAGTTATAGGATGTGATGAATTGCTGTTCATCACTCTGGAACAAACTTTCCTTTTCAAGAATTTTATGTAAGTGAAAATAAGCAGGGTGTTCAGGAACATCTCTATTTTATTGATCATCTTCAAAATATAGCATTTGACCACATTTATTCTATTGCTTACAAGTCTCATCATTGGTCTTTTTTATTTTCTAGTATTTTCCCAGATGTGTTTTGGGCTATTCTTGTCTAGATATCTGTCTACTAAGTAGAAGGTTTTGAGACATTTTAAATGTAGTCACTATTGCTATAATTTCCATTTAAGTCTGTAGTAACTAGTACTTAAAATGATGGATTGTATTTTCAGTTTTATTCAGCTTGAAATATTTTTTCAATAAGTTATGATATTTATTTTCTCAACATTTTTTTGTTCTAAATATTTGAAAATTTTCCAGATATTATTTATAAAATTATTCTAATTAAATGCTATGTGGTCAAAACCACAATTTGTATTTTCAAATTGTTTAGGAAGTACTGAGATTTTGTTTTAAATTAACAATCACCATAATTTATAATATGAAGTATGTGGATATGAACAAAATATATTTTGATGACATGTGGAGCATTACATGAAAGTAAATTAAATAAATTTGATTGATGTTCTGTCTAAGGCTTTTCATATACCACCCATGCATTTTCTCAGCTGTTGCCAGAAGTTTTTCATATGTTTGGGGATGTTTTATTAATTTCATCTATTAATTAAAATTACTTCAAGTTGAAATTGAAAACACTTTAACACAAAATCAGCACTGTACTAAGAGAAAAGTATGTTTGGTAACAAAATATGTGTAGCATTTTATTCACACAATAGGAAATTTTTTATGCAAAACCAACTTGGTATCATATAATTTAATTTAATTTTGATACACTTGACATAGGTTTTTTTAGAGTCTGATACTACAGTCTGAGGGCTCATTCAGTACTCATCACAGTATGGGCATGATGAAAATTTCTATTTATTGGCCATATGATTCCTGAACCTGTGGGTATCCATTTTTGGATTTGTTGAATGGATTTGTTCTATAATATTTTCTCTTCAGAAATTAGTAACTGTACAATTAGTTATATTACTTACTAGTCTTAGTTAATGTTCATTGCTTTAAAAAGACACCATGACCATGGTGATTCTTACAGTGTAAAATACTTAATTGGTGCTGGCATACAGTTTCAGGGGTTTGGTCCATTATCCTCATGTCAGGAAACATCAAGTCAAACAGGTGGACAGTGTGCTGGAGACTTAGCCAAGAGTTCTACATATGGATCAACAGTACCAGGAAGAGAGAGAGAGAGAGAGAGAGAGAGAGAGAGAGAGAGAGAGAGAGAGAGAGAGGGAGGGAGNGAGAGAGAGAGAGAGAGAGAGAGAGAGAGAGAGAGAGAGAGAGAGAGAGAGAGACTGTGTTTGGCTTGAATATTTGAGATCTAAATTCCACCCCAAGTGACATAAGTGCTCGAACAGTGCCACACTTACTCACCTCCAAATCCCTGTCAAGTAGTACCATTTCCTAGTTCCCAAGCAATCAAGTCTACTAGCCTATGTCGGCCACTCTTATTTAAACCAACATAGTACTGTCTTTTGCCTCAGGAGTTTGTTATAATCTACCTTTGAAAGAAATCATGTGTTTACAAAACACAAATTTAAACAACACAATCTTTATTCCTCCTGTGACATCTCTATTTTTGATGTTTCTATAAATCTAATAAATATCACATTATTTCTTAATTTCAAAAATCAACTCTTATAGATATTTAATATATATTCATATTTACCTGTAACTTTCTCTTCATTTATAATTTTATTATCTTTCTGTCATATATGAATAAATGACATTTATCTATTAATGATCCCATATTTATGTTCTACTTATTATTTGGGGGGTTCATTGCATTATGTAGACCCAATACTCAGCACTCTTATTGATGCTTTGCCTTTATATAACTTTTAATTGGAACTTGGTTATGACAATATTCATATGTTTTATGTTCTTTTTCCTTTAATTTTCTTTTCTCTTCAAAATGCCCCCATGTTGTCTCTAGTTTATGTTGGGCACAAGAAGCTTATTATCACTTGCCTCCTTCAAATCACCTGTTGATTGATTCTTCCTGTTGAGGTTAAGATTTTCTTATTCTGGCTTGGCCAATTTTAATCAGGTTTTTTGCGTCATTTTGACAATGGTTCATAATTAGCTATTGACCATGAAAATATAATCTGTAACTTTATAACCTTCATAAAAATAGTAGAGTTTTTAATATAGAGTCACTTTTCTCTTTCCTTGTTGCCTTGATTCTAGTATTCTAGTTAAATTATTATCTTGCTGTAGTTGTCCTAGAGGGCAAATGGTCAATTTTTTTCTTTGCTATTTCACATAGTTGGTAATCTTTTCAAATTAAGTGACACTTTCTTTCTTTCTTCTTTCTTTCTTCCTTTTTTAGGTGGGTTTGGAAATTCATTTTTTTTTCTTTTTAAAATTTATTCTTAATTTTGTATTAGATATTTTATTTATTACATTTCAAATGTTATCACCTTTCCTGATCCCCCCTCCAGAACCCCCCTATCCCATTGCCCCTCCGCTGCTTCTAGGAGGGTGTGCCCCCACCCACCCAACCACTCTGACCTCTCCACCCTCGCATCCCCTACCCTGGAGCACTGAGCCTTCACAGGATCAAGGGCCTCTTCTCTCACTGATGCCCTACAAGGCCATCCAGGCTTATATGGCAGGTGCCATGGGCCCCTCCATGTGCACTCCTTGGTTGGTGGTTTAGTCCCTGGGAGCTCTAAGTGGTTGATATTGTTGTTCTTCATATGGGGTTGTAAACCCCTTCAGCTCCTTCAGTCCATTCTCTAATTCCTCCATTAGGGATCCCGTGATCAGTTCAGTAGTTGGTTGTGAGCATCTGCCTCTGTATTTGTGAGGCTCTGGGAGAGCCTCTCAGGAGACAGCTATATCAGGCTCCTGTCAGTATGCACGTCTTGACATCTACAATAGTGTCTGTGTTTGGTGACTATAGATGGGATGGACCCCAAGTGGGGCAGTCTCTGGATGGCCTTCGTTCAGTCTCTGCTCCACACTTTGTCTCTGTATTTGCTCCTGTGAGTATTTTGCTACTCCTTCTAAGAAGGACCGAAGAACCCACACTTTGGTCTTCCTTCTTCTTGAGCTTCATGTGTGACTGAGGCATCCTTCCTTGGACCTTTCAGCTTGTTAGCCTTCTTCAGTTCTGTGGATTATGTCCTGTAAATTCTGTCCCTTTTTTTGGCAAATATCCACTTATTAATGAGTACATACATATCATGCACATCCTTTTAGTTCTGAGTTACCTCAGGATGATATTTTCTAGTTCTATCCATTTGCCTGCAAAACTCAGGATGTCCTTGTTCTTAATAGCTGAGTAGTAGTCCACTGTGTAAATGAACCACATTTTCTGTATCCATTCTTCTGCTGTGGGATATCTAGGTTGTTTCTAACTTCTGCTTATCATAAATAAGGCTCCTATGACCATAGTGAAATACATGCCACTGTGACATAGTGGGGCATTGTTTGGGTATAGATGGAGAAATCAAAATAAACATTTTCTTTCTTAATACTCTGACCCTCTCTTAGCATTTCAGGACTGCAATTTTAAGGAGCCCTGCCAAAATATATTCCTAACTTTGATCTCTTATATTTTACTTCCCATAGATAAAAATTCAGTGTTGATTTTTTATATATTTTACATTTATCTACTTAAGTTTCTCTACATGTTCTTCAAAGTGTGTGTATTTTAATTATATTTCCACTACAATTTTATTCACTTTCTAGTTGATTTTTTTTTCTTAATAGTGTACAATTATAACTTCTTTCTATTCCTGGAAATTTTTTAGGATTTCATCGCAGACTTTGGAAATGTGTTTTGAATACAACGCAAGTCATTCTGAGATTTACAGACCATTACTTTGCTTGAGAAGACGTATCTGTTCTAGTCTAGTCTAATGTTCATTAAGTCAGATCCCAGTGATGTCTCAAACTGGTTTTCCTCCTGTGTTGAGGGAACACATTCTGAGTATGATTCTTAACTTCCTTGAAGTTGTCAGGTATTTCTTTTTTCTTTGCTTCCTTGTCAAGCACAGACTGTTTTCAGTTTTGTGGTGGTGTAAGAATTTTCCCTGCTCTTTTTCAGAGCTCCATATTCTGAACTTAAATCTATTTATTTCTCTGGTATCACACTACATGGTGACTGCAAGAACAAGTAACAGTCTATGGATTTCTATAAAATAATGAATGGGCAAATCTTTTCCACTCCAACATACTCCATTCTTTAAATTGTTACTACAGATTCCTCCTTACCCTGAAAACTGTCTCTTAAACTTTGGATGATTGCTATGATTGCTTTGGCCTTGTGTGTGTGTGTGTGTGTGTGTGTGTGTGTGTGTGTGTGTGTGTGTCTCTATGTGTGTACTTATGCACCTTTATCTGTCTCTGTCTTTGACTCCATCTCTCTGTCTTTATGTGTGTGTGTCTCTCTCTCTGTCTCTTACTCTTTGTATCTCTGTCTCTCTCTCTGTCTCTCTCTCTGTCTCTCTCTCTCTCTCTCTCTCTCTCTCTCTCTCTCTCTCTCTGTGAACTGGCTAGTTTTGTGTCAACTTGACACAGCTGGAGTTCTCACAGAGAAAGGAGTTTTAGTTGAGGAAATGCCTACATGAGATCCAGCTGTAAGGTATTTTCTCAATTAGTGATCAAGGGGGAAGGCCCCTTGTGGGTGGGACCATCCCTGGGCTGATAGTCTTGGGTTCTATAAGAGAGCAAGCTGAGCAAGCCAGGGGAGGCAAGCCAGTAAAGAACATCCCTCCAATGGCTTCTGCATCAGCTCCTGCTTTCTGACCTGCTTGAGTTCCAGTCCTATATCCTTTGGTGATCAACAGCAATATAGAAATGTAAGCTGAATAAACCCTTTCCTCCCCAACTTGCTTCTTGGTCATGATGTTTGTGCAGGAATAGAAACCCTGACTAAGACTCTCTCTCTCTCTCTCTCTCTCTCTCTCTCTCTCTCTCTCTCTCTCTCTGTGTGTGTGTGTGTGTGTGTGTGTGTGTGTGTGTGTGTATGTGTGTGCACACATGCTTATATTTCTCTGTCTCTGTCTTTCTCTGTCTCTGTCTCTGTCTCTGTCTCTCTGTCACTATGGATTTGTGTCCCTTTCTATGTGTGTGTCTCAGTCTCTGACTCTCTCTCTCTCTTTCTCTGTGTGTCACTGTCTTCCTCTGTCTGTCTGTCTGTTTCTGACTGTTTCTCTGTCTTTTCCTATCTTACTTACTCCAGGATGAAGTGTTTCTACTTTCAAAATGTTTGTGCATAATTCTGTCTGAGAAAATAGAGATATGCAAATGAGAATATCTACAGTCCTAATCCTAGCAAATTTCCAGGAAATAATATTGCTATTCTATCTTATCTTAAATATTGACTTGCATTGGCCAGTGTAAATTATCTAAAAAAATCATGGTTTCACAGTTCCATCATGTTCCAGTTGATTCAGGTAGTCAGATCAATGTTACTTGCTTTTCCATCTTTGTTGAATACATAAATCTAATTACATTTAAAATGAGAAACATTTTTTAAATACTTCAATAAAAAAGACATATTAAATGTTTATCCTTTATCATATTTATTAGATATTAAATCCAATATAGAATATAAGTTCCATAAATCCACAATTTCCATATAGCCCACGTAGGTTGTCATGGAAACTATCACAATGAACTATTGTAAAATATGATTACTATTTCCAAACATCTTGCAATATCTATATAACTGCCTAAGAAATAATTACTTTCTGTAAAAATCTTCACAAATGGATCATTAATTTATAATCTTAGTGCAGCTCTCAATTAGCAGTACAAGCTAATATTAGTTTTCCTTTCTAATCTGTATATTGGTTAAAAGGTATTTTGAGAATTTAAAAAAATTATAAATACTAATAAAAATATTTTCTATAGACTTGATGTTTGTATTTCTCCTAGTATATATTGATATACATATTAAATATACACATATTATGTATGTATATATATGTGTGTGTGTGTGTGTGTGTGTGTGTGTATTCATATAGATCATAGACTCCTATACCAAGAGAAGGTGAATTTGTAAAATGATATGACTCATAAAGACAGAGAATTCATCACTCTCTACCTAGGGATTAGTCCAGGATGATATCTGGAAAGATTTCAATTCAAATAAATGTAATGAAAACATTTATTACCCTTATGAGAAGAAACTTGAGAAGAATCATTTTGTGATGGTTCCAAAAAAGAAAATAAACAATAAAACAGTTATGTCTATTTTCAAATTGACACAGCACTGTTAACAGACACTTCATCTTCTTGACCTATAATCTTAGACTTCTTGGCTTCTAGAAATCTGAGAAATAGATTTAAGTTATTTCAGCCCCACAGTTTACACTGTTGTGTTTAAGTAGCCCCAACAGATTCAGTCCTGTGGTTGTGATTATACAATTGTAAATAAATGATTGATTTCCAAATCCTAAGTCATTACTTACAATTAGAGCAACCCACCACTCTATAAATGAATCTTTATAAAACTGAAGTTCTGGTTTCAATGAATTAATCTCATGTATAAGATCCTCTAGTATCCAATGGTAATTTTCAATTTTTAGTTTGCCAAAACAGTGAGTTTACTCGATTACTTATATAGTGTGGATGTGGTGCTACTTAGAAAAGCATAGTTAATGAAAAGGTGGGTAAATTGCTGAAATTGTTCCTCTCTACTCACAACATGGCTGTTGGGGGGGTATTGGTGTCACTCACTAGACAAGTTGCACATCTTTGAGAGGTCTATAGTTTGTATTCTGTAAATTTCAGGGAACTTCTGAAATCTATGCATTGTTTATTACAAAGCCTCTTCAGTTTATTTAGTTACCAGGTTTAATCTTGATAGCATTTCTTTCCATTATTTTTACACCAAAATATAGCTGATTGTTCATATATAAACTTAAATCAAGACATTTCAAAAGTAATTGGAATGGAAACTCAAAATTTAAGGCTGTAAAGATGGTTTAGCATTTAATATTACTTGCTGTTGTTACAGATCATCTATGGTCAGTTCCCAGACGTCACATGGCTGATTATAACCATTTATGAAACCAATATACAGTTCCAGGGAATTTTATGCCCTCTTCTAGCTTGATTTGACACTAGAAAGTAACATGTCTACATGCAGGTAAATACATATACAGGTAATACTTACTGGTAAATACAAATAAAATGGAAATAAATCTTTCAGGAAAGAAGAAAAAAAAACAAACAAAAAATGTGTTAGTTACTATGCCATTGTACTTCAAAGTACACTTCTGGTGCCCTATTACTTAGTGACTTCAAAAATATCACTTTTTTTTTCTGAGAGAAGATCTGCTTTTCTATAACATGCAAAGGAATGCCAATCTTCTAAAATTATTAATTATATTTAAAATATCATCAAAATACAGTAGCATAATTTTGGTGTAGACTACTTAATTTTTGTTTTGTTTGTTTTATGATTTGCTGAGTGGGATAAATAAAATCTTTAACATGCAAATTTTATGTTCTCTCTTCTTCCTTTCATGATCTTTTTCAGGTTGTAGTTCAGTTTGTTTTAGCATAACAAGTAAGGTACATCTTCTTAAATTTCTGCCTAGAATTTGTGTCTCATACAAAATGTGGCAGTTTTGTTTTTAGTATTAAATTAATCTTATATAAACAAACTGATAAAAGAAATCTCTTCAAACAAAATTTTTTTTTTCTCTTATAAATCCAGGCAAGTCCATGTACAGCACAAGTATGAGTGAAAGAAATAAATATTGGATAGCTGAAAATGAGAAAGAATGTGTATTGTTTTGAAGAAAGACTATCTATTGCAGACCCTAGTTGTGAACCAGTACTATTTACAAGTGCAGAGTAGTCAGAAAGATTCATCATGCATCTCCATTGCTCTAAAAAATGCAAAGCTTTGACTTTCTTCTAACCCTGAAGTCAATGAGTTCAATGTCTGCTATTCCCCCACCTGCAGTTTGGCATCACAACCGCTATTAGAAATTATTTTGTTGAATCTCTGGAAAAACAGGTTCTACGATAAAGGAGAAATATATAATATTATGCACATATATAATACACGTCATATATATATACATATATATATATATATGTATATATATATATGTATATATATATGACTTAAGACTCACCATTTTTAAAATGAAGATTCTTTCTTGATGTTTCTGTATTTTTTTAATTTTTTACTTTTCCCTTTTTTATTGGTTATTTTATTTGTTTAAATTTCAAATGTTATCTTCCTTCACAGTTTCCCCTCCACAAAATCCCTACCTCCTACCCCTGCCCACCTGCTTCTATGTGGGTGGTCCTCCACCATCCCACTCATTCCCACCTCAGAGCCCTTACACTCCTCTATGCTGGGTTATGAGCACCCACAGGACCAAGGGCCTCCCCTCCCATTGATGCCCAATAAGGCCATCCTCAGCTATATATTCAGCTGGAACAATGTGTCTTTCAATGTGTACACTTAGAATGGTGATTTGGTTCCTGGGAACTTTGGAGGAGCTGGTCCATTGATGCTGTTCCTTGTATGAGATTGCAAATTGTGGAGAATTGCAGGCTGGTCTCTAGTTGAGCTGAGGTCTGAACCCTGGAAGGGTGATAATTCACCTACATGACATAGCAGGCATTCCCTCATGCTCCTGGAATTCTGGTTCCTGCCTAAATTACTGCCCCCCACAGCCCCCACAAGAGAAGCATGGCTAGAAGTCACTTAGACAATGGCCCAAGCTTCTGACCTTCAGGCTAAACTCCTC
This sequence comes from Mus pahari, assembly GCF_900095145.1. Taxonomy (NCBI): domain Eukaryota; kingdom Metazoa; phylum Chordata; class Mammalia; order Rodentia; family Muridae; genus Mus; species Mus pahari. The sequence goes on along the minus strand of NC_034596.1, from coordinate 88,198,157 downwards.
CCCAGTTACCTAGCAACAGTGAAGACCATAAAAGGGGCTATTCAGCTCCACCTTGCTCTCTTCCCTCTGTCATTCCTTTGTTCTCTTACCTCTCACTTCTCTCACCATCTCTCTCCTCTCTGTCTTCTCTCCTCTCACCTTTCCTCTCCTCTTTCCCTCTTACTCTCCTTTACTCTCTCTCTCTCTCTCTCTCTCTCTCTCTCTCTCTCTCTCTCTCTCTTTCTCTCTCTCTCTCTTTCTCTCTCTTTCTTACTTCTCTCTTTCTCCTTTCCTTTCTATATTAAAGCTCTAAAACCGTAGAGAATCTCTGCTCATCAAGATCCGCTGCACTCACTCTCACTGGTATTGGAAACCTCTCTTCCCTCATCCCTCTCTCCCATAACCCTGGTGACTTTAGCAAAGTAGCTCTGGGAATCCCAGATAGGGCTGCCCCCTGGCCACCCCCTGAAGAGTGTGGGTCAGAGGCTTGAATGCCCACACGGGATGAGTGGAAGGCAGATAGCAGCCCTCCCACACCTGATAGACCAGAGAATAGGTAAAACTCTGGTGAGGTGTGGGTTTTTCCTCCCCACTCTCCCCTGGGCCCTCTTTTTAGTTCCCATCAGCAAACCCCTTTAGCTCCTTCAATCCTTGCCCTAACTTCTCTTCTGTATTCTCAGTGCTCAGGCTGATGATTGGCGGAAAGCATCCACATCTATACTGGTCAGGCTCTGGCAGAGCCTTTCAGCAGACAGCTATACCAGGCTCCTGTCAGCAAGTGCTTTTTGGCATCACCAGTAATGTCTGGGTTTGGAGTCTGCAGATAGAGTAGATGCCTAGGTGGGTCTCAATCTAGGCATGGTCTTTTCATCAGTCTCTCCTGTACATTTTGTCTCTGCATATCATTTTCACAGGAACCATTCTGGATTAATATTTTTGATCCCTCAATCAGGGGCTGTGCCTATCCACAGGATATGGTCTTTATAAGTTCTATTTCCCCTTTGCTGGATATTTCCACTAATGTCCTCCCTGTTGAGTCGTGGGGACCTCTTGCATCCCTGGCATTTGAGACTTTCTAGTAGCTACTCCCAGTTCCCATTTCCCCCCTGCTACACACATGTATTCAATTTCCTGACCCTCTGTACTTCTCCTCGGTCGCCTCCCATATCTGAACCAGGCCCCCATTTTTCCCTCCCCATCCTCTCTCACTCCCAGATCCCTCTCTTCCTCTACTTCCTGAGAGATTGTTTTCTTCCCTCTTCTGAGTAGGATTGTAGCATCCTCAGTTTGGTTTGGTCTGTCTTCTTCTTGAGTTTCATAAGGTCTGTGAATTGTATCATGGGTATTCCTAGCTTTTTGTGGCTAATATCCACTTATCAGTGAGTACACACTATGTGTTTTCTTTTGAGACTGTGTTACATCACTCAGGAAGGTATTTTCATGTTCCATCAATTTGCCTACAAATTTCATGAACTCTTTGATTTTATATAGCTGAGTAGTACCCCACTGTGTAAATGTACCATATTTTCTGTATATACTCCTCTTTGAGGGACATCTGGGTTGTTTCCAGCTTTGGCTATTATAAATACAGCTGCTATGAACACAGTGGAGCATGTGTCCCTGTTATATGTTGGAGCATCTTTGAGGTATATGCCCAGGAGTTGTATAGCTGGGTCCTCAAGTAGAACTATTTGATGCTTCCATTACCACAAACCTATAACTCTCAAAACTGTCATACTGGAAATTTGGTTCTGAAGGTGGCTTGGTGATCAGAGTCTCACAAATGTTTACATTGTTCCTACTTTAGTGTAATTGGTAATGTCTCAGGGGAAAGTGTTCTTGGTTTACTTTCAGAGTAAAGAATTCAGAGTAAAGTAATTGAGGTCACACAGACTCTGCTGCATTGAAGTTTGGAAACATGCATGATTTATTCATTCTCAGCTAGTATTGTTAAAGTGTATGCATGCAGGGAAATTGCCCAGATGTAAAGTATCAATTTTTATTTAAAACACCACTGCTTCAAATCGAATTCAAGATTTTTGTCCCGCAGGAAAGAGATTCAGTTGCCTACCATGCAGGAAACAATTAGAGAAGAGGCAATATTGAAATTCCAGAATTGTGTTTTCATATCAGTAACAGCAAATGTCAGAAGACATACATATACAAAAGTTGAAGTAACAAGTACTGCATAATATTATTAGTATATTATCACATTTGAAAATCAATAGCAAAGTTGCTAAATTTTAGCTTTTACAGGCTATCAGCCTTCACTACTCATTATAATTAATAATCATTACCATCAATAATCATTATTATACCATATAACAGTGTGAATGAATTTAATCAAAATGTTGAATGGGCCAATCTATGCATTAGTGTTGGCCATCAGTAAATTTTACCTCTTTCTAGATATGTCTGTTTCTCTCCTTCCTAAATCATTCAATATAGTGAAATAGTCAGTCTTAGATGGAGTCATTCCAACAACACTATTAAAGTAGAAGCATTTACCCGAATTTCTCCATCAGAGAGCAAGAATATTTTATCGGTAATTTTACTTCATTTACTATTCCACAGAAAGATCTTTATCCTCATCTTCTGCATTCTCTAACAATAACTTAAAGCGTCATTCAATTGCTACCTATTTTAGAGTTTATCTTAGTTGTCATCTGCCACAAAATGATGGGGTTCTTGAATTATACATTATAAGAGTTCTTACTACCACAATTTCTTATGGTTGTATATAGAAAACCGAGATGACTAAGGACTAATAATAGGTGTTCAGTTGATTATTGAGTGAATAGTGAAAAGTTCATGGCATGTCATAGATGCACGGATGAGTACCTCATCCTGACCAAGCTTCCAGGTTTCAGTAGTCTGTACCTTCATTGCAAACTCTGAAGCTTGGTGAGCCTAATGCAGAGAGTGGAATAAGAAACGTCCCCTTTAAATAGGAATGTGAATAAATGTTACATAGAAACTGTAACAACAGATACTCTAGTTTATTTTTACTATAGAATTATCATTTCTTTCTCACTAGGGAGTTATCTACTACTTGGCCACATATTGGAGAGATATTTTTCAATTAGTATATTCACGTACATAATTAGAATATACACAATGTTTTTGAGAAAGTATTTTCTTCATTTTAAGAGGAAGTTTTGTTTCAATTTTTAAAGAGAGGCTTGTTTGCTGGGTCTGACAATAGTTTCAAGTTTTTATCATTGTTATTACCAGTGTGGATAACCCAAATACAGATGTTTTGACCATGGTGCACACTGATTTTAGTAGACATAGAGTACATAATTTCCAGTTTTAGTAGATACTGTAGTATGGAGTCATTTTAAGTTTGTGGGCTTATTATTTTAGTTCTACTAAATATTCATAGGATTGAAATCCAAAGATCAGAAATTCAAAGTTTCACCCAGACTTCTTCAAGCAAGATTTAAATACTATCCTTGATGACATGTATCAATATATTTTACTTCATTTATTATTCCACAGAAAGATCTTTATCCTCATCTTCTGCATTCTCTAACAATATTTTAAAACTTCTTTCAATTGCTACCTATTTTAGAGTTTATCTTAGCTATCATCTGCCACAAAAAAAAATGCTATTCTTGAATTATACATTCTAAGAGTTCTTACTACCACAATTTCTCGTGGTACTAATTGTTTGTATGTATTTGTTTTTGTGAATCATTTCATACTAAGATGTAATGTGTCCTATAGATTTTAAGCCCCATATAAATGAAAACGGAGCAAACTACGTAACATTCTCTGTTTTTTTAATGTTTTTGAAGATTTTTTTTAAATGGGGTTTTTACATATATGTTTGTATGTGTACCTGGGGATGTAGTGAATGCAGAATCCAGAAAAGGGATTTCAATTTCCCAGAAATAGAGTTATAGATGGTCCTGAGGTTGCCATTTGGTTACTGGGAATCAAACAGGTCCTCTTGGCACTCAGCCCATGCCCCTAAAGGCTGAACCATGTCCCAAACCCTTTATGATTACTCCATTTCAAGTGATTAAATATTACTTCATTTTCTTACTAAAATAGTCAACTATTTTAATAGTCATCAATTATACACCATTAACTTATTTGAGGTTTGTTGAAGATAAAATGATTTATACTAGCTTTAGATAATTTCTTTTTACTTTTAAAATTTGGTTAAATACAAATACATTATCACAGTGGCCATGGATTTCTAAAATGCATCAGAATACTTATTCTATGCAGCCATTGAAGCTCAGGTACAGAAACTTTTGATAACTCTTTTAAATATCTTAAAAGAATGATAACACCTTTATTAGCTTTTGGAAGGAAACTATCTGTAGTTTCTGTTCTTATTCCTGTTGAAAGTTTGGTACCCTCATTGAGCCAGACATAATGTATGTGTACTGGCTAGCTTTGTGTCAACTTGACACAGCTGGAGTTATCACAGAGAAAGGAGCTTTAGTTGGGGAAATGCCAAGATCCAGCTGTGGGCCATTTCCTCAATTAGTGATCAAGGGGGAAAGGCCCCTTGTGGGTGGGACCATCTCTGGGCTGGTAGTCTTGGATTCTATAAGANAGCAGGCTGAGCAAGCCAGGGGNNGCAAGCCAGTAAAGANCATCCNTCCATGGCNTCTGCATCAGCTCCTGCTTTCTGACCTGCTTGAGTTCCAGTCCTGCATCCTTTGGTGATCAAAAGCAGTATGGAAATGTAAGCTGAATAAACCCTTTTCCTCCCCAACCGGCTTCTTGGTCATGATGTTTTGTCCAGGAATAGAAACCCTGACCAAGACAGTATGTCTTCTAAAGAAAAAGGAGTCCGGTAGCTAAACATCCTCACAGAATATTGACTGAGCACCATCCTTCTGATCTTTGTGATCATTTATAGAATCCATAAAAATGAGACTCTATAGCATTTATTCACGTACGGAGATGTTCTGCGTGAATACTCAACATATAGACACCCACTGCTATGCTCCCTGTGACAAAGTTTTATAAGCTTATTACTAGCATGTGAATGTTTCCTTTAATTCTAGAATTGCTTGTGTTTAACCTAAGAAACAAATCTAAATTTCCTGTGAGTTAAAGTTAAATTTATGAGACTAGAACATGCTAAGTAACCTCTTCAGAAAATGAATATTTCAGACTATCAGACGCTTCAGTTATCAGCGGTTGCCAGAGGGTTAGGGATGAGGTGGTGTTTTTTGTGAACTTCATAGACTGGCAAGGGGGGCTCAGCATTTAAACCTATGAGCTGCTCTTCTCAAGTATCCTTGTTCCAAACACCCGTGTTTGACGGCACACATTTTGAGACTTTCTAACTTTATTTGCAGTGTATCTGATGCCTTCTCTAGGCATCTACAGGCACCAACACAAAAAATATAGGCATAAAAAACTCACATACGTACGGTATAAATAAATTTTTAAATGAGTTCTTTAATTCTAAAAAAAATGTAGTACAGTAGTTAGTAAATGAAATAGTAAAGTTGATCCAAAAGGAACAATGTCAAAAATTTTGATTATTTATTGAATATTGCATATTCATAAGAGTTATTGTCTATAAAAATTATTAAAAATATAAGACTAACTGAACTGTAAAAAAATTGTGACATGTAATTAGACATTATTTTCATTTAAATTCATTTTTCATGTTTAAAGATTTTTATTCTATTCCTCAGAAAGGCATGCTATAGACCCTCATATTAGCTCAAGAATCAAAAAATTTACAAATACATATTTTAGAAAAATAGTCCATTGAGCATCTCTAAAGAGAAACTCTCTACATTATATTAGTTCATAAAATAGAGATAAACCAAAGCCCAAATTTTTCTCCTGTGAGTAATGAAATGAATGCTTACAAAAAAGAGGAAAGGCTTTTACTGTCTTCACATGCAATGCGATGATCCCCTTACACCATTTACAATTCTCTAGAGGCTAAAGTGTAGGCACAGACAGAGTATTTCAAAGAATATACACCACAGAAGATTAAAATCTATATTCAGTAGAAAGCCCTGAGGCTGTAAAGCCACATAGTTTGAGTATTCCTATGTAATCCCATTAGATTACTGTTATTAAAGGTAATATTTTTAGAACTGACATATTCACTTTCTACTTAAAAGCATCAGTGATGAATGTTCCTACCTCTCCGTCAAATGCAGTGGCTCTCTGTGCTTCTTGTGCTCTTAGAAATAAGGACCATGTCTCTATTTCAAGTAGAAGAACTGAGTAGTGCTTAAAGAACTGCTGAAAAATCATGCACTGCCTTTTGCTATATCTGAGTCTCAATGTTTGGCATCTGGAGTTCACATCAAAGAAATCTGTTATTAGTAAATCTGTTCCAGGATGTTTAATCACACTGTGAATCCCGAGATTGTGTTGTTTATTAAAAAAATAAACCAACAAAAAACTGCTTCTTGTTGTGGCGTATCTCAGTCCTTATCACATACCTTTCATCCCTGAGTTTAGAATACATACATCCCCTTAGTACATGCCTTTAATCCCAAACAATGGAGGTTAAGATAGTTCATAGAAGGAAGTACCCATGTTCAAAAGTGATGCCTAACTGAGTGGCAGGAAAAAGTGATGAATCAGTAAAGATTTGACAGAATAGGACATGCCCAACTCTCAGGAGAAGAGAAGAGGAAAGGGAAGTTACTTAAGGGGAAGCCCAGAGGAGGGGGAGCAAAATACAAAGTACAGAAGCAGTTTTACTGGGACACTTTACAGAGACAGGTTGAAGAGAGAACAAGCTAGCGTGGCGAAGACAGAGTGAACCAGAGAAGGAGAAGAAGCCAGAAGATTAGAACATATTGCCAAAGACAGGATGAGGCCAAGCATAGCCATTCAAGAGAGGTAGAGAGACAGAAGTCAGATAAAAATCCCTTTGCTTGGGGAGGAGCTTGATTGAGAACATCTGAGGTGAAACAGCCAGCCAGAGTTCAGAGAGAATTGATGAGCTTTTTCAGCAGTTTCCAAGACTAAAACCATTCTAGCCCTAGATGACATTGTAAGGAGGCCAGAAGCATTCAGGTCTAGACCTAGGTTAGCAGATGGAGGCAGTGAATCTACGAGATGACAATTACATTAGGAGAGTAAAAGTTACATTTACATCACTTAAAGTCAATTTTTATCATTTCTTCCTTCCTTTCTTTTATTTATTTATTTATTATTTTTGTTGTTTTTCTTTAACACTCCAGATTTTATTCCACGGTTCCACATCCCATACCTACTCCCTGCCCCCTGTCTCCACCAGAATGTCCCCACCCCACCCCACCCCCACCTCACCAGACTTCTAAACCCCATGGGGCCTCCAGTCTCTTGAGAGTTATGTACATCTTCTCTGACTCAACCCAGACCAGGCAGTCCTCTGCTGTATATGTGTAGGGGACCTCATATCAGCTGGTGTATGCTGCCCGGTTGCTGATGGAGTGTCTAAGAGATCTCAGAGGTCCAGTTTAAATGAGACCACTGGTCCTCCAACAGGGTTGCCCTCCTCTTCAGCTTCTTCCAGCTTTTCCCTAGTTCAAACACAGGGTTCAGTATTGTCCATTGGTTGAGTGCAAATATCTGCCTCTGACTCTTTCAGCTGCTTCTTGGGGCTTCCAGAGTGCGGTCATGATAGTTCCTTTTTTGTGAGCGCTCCATAGCCTCAGTTCTAGTGTTGGGCCTTGAGACCTTCCCTTGAGCTGGATCCCACTTTGGGCCTGTCTCTGGACCTTCTTTTCCTCAGGCTCCTCTCCATTTCCATCCCTGCAGTTCTTTCAGACAGAAACAATTATGGGTTAGAGATGTGACTGTGGGATGGCAACCCCATCTCTCATTAGGTGTCCTGCCTTTTTGCTCAATGTGGAATCTATAAGTTCCCTCTCCCCAGTGTAGGGCATTTCATCTAGGGTCCTGCCCTTTGAGTTCTGAAAGTTTCTTACCTCCTGGTTCTCTGGTACATTGTTGAGCCCCAACCCCCCACCCCAACCATCTACCTCCTGAGGTTGCCTGTTTCCATTCTTCCTGCTGGGCCTTAGGGCTTCAGTCCTCCCCACTCCCCCCCCCCCAATGCAAGAACAGATCATGTTCCCCTCCTCCCCTTTCCCTTACCCATCCAGGAACCACTCCCTTCCCTCTTGTGGCTTCTTTCTTCTCCCTCCCAAGTGGGACTGAGGAGTCCTCACTTGGGCCCTTCAGCTTGTTGACCTTTTTAAGTCCTGTGGATTGTATTCTGTATTTTTTTTTTTTTTTTGCTCATATCCACTTATTAGTGAGTACATACCATGCATGTCCTTTTGGGCCTGAGTTATCTCACTCAAGATGATATTTTCTGGTACAATCCATTTGCCTGCAAAACTCAGGATGTCTTTGTTCTGAATAGCTTAGTAGTATTCGTTTGCTTGTTTTAGTCTTTATTTGAACAAAAGTTCCTTCCTGTTTTCAGCTTTTCATAAGAAAAGCATATGAATGTAGCCTTTGTTGCTGGATGACATTTTTTATATTTTTCCAGGTGCGTAATCTGTGTGGTTATTATAAAAGCTATTAGTATCTATTAAATTTGGGGGTGTTATTTGCTTGTAGTAGCTACCAAAATGTCAATAACTAGAATGGCCTAAATTTTGTGGCAATATAACTTAGTTATAATATATTAGTAAATAAGATGAATCTCATGGAGAAGCTTACATGAAATCCATTGAAAACTTTGCAGAGATTACGGTAGCAACTGCATTACCAAACTATAAATATGGACAAGAATGACAAACTGGAGTCCTACTTTATGTTCATAGAAACAGTAGGAAAGAAAATCTCATTGTCTCAGTGTTTTCTTTACTCTTAATGGCATGAGAAACTGGGTATTAATGATGGCGATTGACATTTGTCTTCACATACAATTTACCCGGGTATCTTCCCAAAAGTTTTGTAATATTCCTTTTCTTATTTAAGGAATTAAATGAGAAGTGCATTACTTCTAACTAATCATTACAGAAAAACAGAAGGGGTGGATGAACATTTACAAGTCTTAGAACATGAAGAAGTCAGGTCTGGTACGAAACTGGAAATTCAACCCTTTACCTAATAGTGCTGAAGGCACCATGCACATTGTCAGGGGAGTAAAGAAATTACCAATGTTATCCATTTGTGCCATTGATGTAGGTGTGAAACTTATCATCCTAGCAAGACATACCCACTTGGAAAATAGTGGTACAAATATAGGAGTAAAAACCATTTATAAATAGCCCATCCCCCAAGAGAGAACTCATTGCTAGTATTGTTAACATGTGGCTGGACAGGTTATAAGTCCTAGGGGGGAAATATATTATTATTTACTAGCCAAATTGTCATGCTATTAACCCAAATTCTAATGACCTATCATTATATTCAGAATTGATGTCTTTCTTGCCTCTCATCACAGAAGTCCCCCCAACCGAAGGGATGATAATGAATATGGACATTTATAATGGGGAAACTTGTGGAGAATTAGAAAATGTTAAGATATTACCATTAATGGGACACCCATGTCAGACCCCCTCCCAAAGCTCACTGCCTAATCCAGCAGGATAGATGCAAGGATGATAAAAATCCAAAGTCAGGGAATGACTGCAAAAGTACAATGTTTTCCTATTATAGTGGGGTAGCTGCACATATGAATGTACATTAGTTGCAATAGCATGCATGAGAAATTTTCAAGATTAAGCCAGATAAATGCCAGCACTGATGTGAAACTGATCAAAAAGTCCCACACCTAGCAAGAAACCATTGATCATTGATGGGTTCAAGGGCAGGAAGTGTAAGTTTTCTTCAATAATATAAGGCTATCAATGATCCAGGAGTTGAACCTACATTCACATACATATTTGCAGCCATTAGTGAACATACTGTATTTAAAAAAAGATAAAACTGGGGCTGGGAAATAATGGTAGGTGAAATAAGGGTAGAATTAGAAAGAAAGAAATGAATGTCGGGCTTGATCAAAAGTCACTACGTACACATATGAATTCCTCAAACAGTAAAGACAACTGCAACAACAATGTGAAGTCAATATTAAATAATGAAATACAAATAGGAGGGAAATTTCCATTTGGCATTATATTACATCTTCATTTTCCCTAGAAAGCTGTCACATACATCCATCAACATGGCTTTCTGGCAGCAGGGTCAATATCTTTAATTCTGATTGATGCAGTAGTGAAGATGGTACCTTGGAGTTATCTAATAATTTATATACAGCACAAGATTCTTGATCTTTGTTGATATTGCTTCAGAGAATTAAACAGACACATTCCTCTGACAGCTGAATCATATAAAATCTATCCCTGAGAAACTTCCTGTTCCCTCTGAGGATCATACTCTCATCCCTCTGAACTTCTCTGTGGGATAGAGCAATTATAAAGACATGCTGGGTCTATTAGATTCAGAAGGCTAATAAGTGAAGTGCACTTAGCACAGTAGCATAAATTATAGCAACTATTATGCTCCATAATCCCCACTTAAGTTGTGGAATGTTTCCAATATATAAGACAGGTTATATATAACATGACTGTTCCTCTTCATCAGTGGACCTTGGGGACAGATATATTTTCATTATTATCTCCTTAGTGCTATTTTGAGAAGGCAAGTTTTCCTAATGACATAATTGAACTTACAAAAAATAGAGAATTATGGTTAAAAAGTTTGATCAGAGTACAATCAGGTAATCAAATACTATCAAAACAGAATGTTCAAAAGATTCTTCTGAGTGACCAACTTAACCAGAGACCATCCTCTTCATGATTTTTTCTGAACTCTGCATGCATAGTGTCATAGGTTCAAATTGTAGCCATATCAAGGTATAAGCCTATTCTTCACATTCACATAAATTATTTCAGGAAATTTTATCTGGTCCATTCAACTTATACCAATGAAAACACAGAGACAATGATGGCAAAGATCCCTCATAGCATCCAAACTCTAGTGTAGACAGAAACACCCTACAGCCTGTCATCAACTCTAGTAATTGCCCAAGAACACTCATAATATACCATTTTCATGGTCATGATTATGTACATGAGAAGATATGAAACCTGTGGTAGTGTGTCTTTGAGCATACGTTTGGTTTGTTGATTGCTTGACTTGTTTGTCACTTGATTTCTATGATTGTCTAAGAATTCATCCGAGTAACTGCTATGCTTATTGAGAGATTTTCTGTTTGTTTGTTTGCATCTTTTTAATTAGATATTTTCTTTATTTACATTTCAAATAGTATCCCCTTTCCTAGTTTCTCCTCCAAAAATCCCCTATCCCCTTCCCCTTCCCACTGCTCCCCAACCCACTGACTCCATTCCCAGTTCTGGCATTCTCCTTAACTTGGACATAGAACCTTCACAGGACCTAGGAACTCTCCTTCCATTGATGACAGACTAGGCCATTCTCAGCTACATATACTGTTAGAACCACAAGTTCCACCATGTGTTTGATTGGTGGTTTAGTTCCAAGGAGCTCTGGGGTACTGGTTACTTCATATTGATGTTCCTCCGATAGTCTTCAGGCCCCTTCAGCTTCTTGGGTACTTTTCTCTAGCTCCTTCATTGGGGACCTTGTGCTCTGTCCAATTGATGATGTGAGCATCCACTTCTGTATTTGCCAGGCACTGGCAGAGGCCCTGAGGAGACAGCTATATCAAGCTCCTGTCAGCAGGCTCTTGTTGGCATCTGCCATAGTGTCTGGGTTTGGTGGTTGTTTATGGGATAGATCCCCCAAGTGGGGAAGTCTCTGGATGATTGTTCCTTCAGTCTCTGCTCCAAAATTTGTCTCTGTAACTCCTTCCATGTGTATTTTGTTCCCCCTTCTAAGAAGGATTCTGAGCTTCTGGGCTAATATCCACTTATCAATGAGTGTATATCATGTGTGTTCTTTTGTGATTGGGTTACCTCCCTCAAGATGATATCCTCCAGATCCATCCATTTGTCTAAGAAATTCATAAATTCATTGTTTTTAATAGCTGAGTAGTACTCCGTTGTGTAAATGTACCACATTTTCTGTATCCATTCTTCTGTTGAGGGACATCTGGGTTCTTTCCAACTTCTGGCTATTTTAAATAAGGCTGCTATGAACATAGTGGAGCATGTGTCCTTATTACATGTTGGAACATCTTCTGGGTATATGACCAGGAGTGGTATTGCTGGATCTTCTGATAGTACTATGTCCAATTTTCTGAGGAACCACCAAACTGATTTCCAGAGTTGTTGTACCAACTTGGAATCCCACCAGCAATGGAGGAATGAATGTTCCTCTTTCTCCACATCCTCACCAGCATCAGCTGTCACCTAAGTTCTTGATCTTAGCCATTCTGACTGGTATGAGTGGGAATCTCAGGGTTGTTTTGATTTGTTTTTCCCTGATGACTAAGGATGTTAAACATTTTTTAGGTGCTTCTCAGCCATTCAGTATTCCTCAGTTGAGAATTCTTTGTTTAGCTCTGTACCCCATTTTTAACAGGGTTATTTGGTTTTCTGGAGTCCAACTTCTTGTTGAGAGTTTATAACGTTTGGATGCCCACAAACAACTGGCCCATCCCTTATTCTCAGATCTTCTATAAATTTTATCTTACCTGTCCTAATGATCTACTCCAAAAAATGTCATTTGCCTCATGCTATCCACATGCTTTTCTCAAATTCTTACACCCCTCAGGGTTAGGAAGAGGGTTTGTATTTTTTCTATTATTGGCATTCTAATAAAAAGAACTTGACCTCCTTGTCCAATTTAGAAGTCTTCTGTTTTAATGTGGTCCTCATCTTGATACTGCCGTTCTTAATTCCAATCCAATCCCTTCATTTTCTCTCCAGTTTTTCTGCCGTATTGGGGATGAGTTTTTCAAGAAATTTGGAAATAGAGAGATCGCTGGTTAAGAATAGCTCCTATGTCCACATGTCCCAGTTTTAATTCCAAGAATTTATTTGGTAGCTCACAATCACTTATAATTCTGATAACAGAATATCTTACATCAACTCTGCCACCAGACACATACTGGCACTAATAAATGTGCAGGCAAATGTCCATATACATAACATAGATACTTATAAAGTAAATAAATTTGAAGCAATGAAATTTCATACCAAGTAATACTTATGAACGGTTAGATTCAGGGAAAATAGAACCAGCGACTATCAGAAAACTGATGGTCAGTTTGTCTATGTTTGAAGTATTTGAGTCTTCATTGGATGAAATAGAAAATAATTAGTATTTAAAATACTATTACTTTTTCACCAGGTATAGAAATACATAAAGTAAAAGGAAAAAAAAAAAGCTATAACATTGGAAACTAGAATTGTTTTCCTGTACATGAGTAGGCTGTCAATCATAGCAATTTTCTAGTTGCTTTAGCAACAGTCACTCCTTCTCCTTGCCTTTACAAGCTCAGAGATATATGCTTTCAGAATTCAGAGCATTCCAAATAATCTGGTCTCTAATAATGCCATATGCACACCAAAGTCACCAAACATGGTAGTAACTTATTACCAGAACGTTACCTTTATTTTTAACACTGAACATCATCCTTCTTGACATTTCAAGGTGAGGAATCAGACAAGAACACAAACTGTGGACTTTTATTACTGATCAGCCCATGTCATCAAGCGAGTTACTGTTATTCTTGCAAATCCACTCCAGCTCCTATGTCACCAAAAGAGAAAACACAAACACCTCAAAACAACCTTAACAAAATGGTGTTGAGATTTAAAAGCAGAATGTGTATTAAAGAAAAGTGCATGGAAGTCTCCTACAGGAAATGATTTAGCTAGCTAAAGCCTTTGCAATCACCAAACATCAGTGGGACATCTATTATCTAGAATCATTGGAAGACTTATCGAATGGGAGTCTCAGAATTTCCAAGGTTTTTCTTACAAGAGGTATTGATCCTTTAACACCTGTCTCCTGATGCTCCTAAAGACACTTATCTTATTAGAAAGAAACCTATATATTGCTACAGGCATATCAAAAGAATGTCATTAGAGGAGTTTAAAGCATGAAAGCCATGACTTTAAAAGAAATTCCATCACTTGTACAGCACTGTGTGAACCTACAACCAGATTGTACATGTGTGGTTTATTTTTACCTGTATTTTTTCTTTCCTGACTGTAAAGACGAATTTGATGTAGAAATGAGCATAAATGGTACAGAAGCAAAACTATGTCCTATGTGAGCAGTATTGCAGAAGAGATGCCAGGAACTTTTATATCTAGAATAGATAAAGATAATGCAAGTTGTTAATTGCCTCTCTAGCAATCCCATCTATTTTTGTCATCTATCTATCTATCTATCTATCTATCTATCTATCTATCTATCTATCTATCTATCTATTGCAACATTGAACAGAGGTACTTTGAATGAGTCATCAATGCTTCTCCAAAAATACATTGGACATTAAATGATAATCTGAGTGCCAGACAAAGGATTTTCCCCCACTCTTTTAAGATATTAGATAGAAGGTCAATGAGAGGTAAATATATTTAAAGCAAATGAAATACTTACATGTCAGTACCATGGACATATGCTAAACAAAATTTAAAGAGTAAATATATAAATAGAAAAGCAACAGATACAAAAATAATGCTTGAGTTGGGAAACTGGTTCCAGTCAAGTGTTAGAATAAGCTTGGATACTAATCCACATAACAGGGAAAGCCTCCACAGCAATGCCATGTTGTTAAGAAGTCATGCACAAATACAAGGGCTGTGCACTATTTTGCAATGTCTGCCTTCATCGGTGTTTCCATGGTACAACTAGAAACTAGGCTATTTCCCAGCTAACTATATGCATATTTCATAACAGGACTAATTCTGAAAGAATTAGTATTACAAGAGAGTGAGCACCTAAATCATTTATCTAATAGCTAGTGGCCATGCCTCAAAACATGTGCATGCACAGTAATTGCTTAAAGACAGTACTAAACAAACAGACTTGGAAAACTTCATTTATGTATTCATGTGTTTATATATAACAACTACAGGAAAAAAAATTTTATCACATAAAGTGATTAAAATATTATCTAGTCCATTTAAATTCAAACATTGAAAACTACCGTCTTATTCTATAAATAAGCATATGTGTCAGCAATCCATCAAACCAATGAACATTGAAGTATCAAGTATTTCTACTATTGCCTTCATTTTCATTAGTTCCAACAATTAAAATAGTTTTTGCTAGTGCTGCAATTTTGTATTATAAGAAATGTGTAATACTGACAAATTAAAGTCTGAAATTACACTTTTTTCTGTATGCCACTCATTTTTTTTCTTTCTTAAAATTATGGAAGATATATAAGTGCCTGTACCTATTATACAATTCCACCAAGGAAAAAATACTCCATCTACTTGGTAAGTATTTGGAAGCAGAAGTTTTATATTATAAACTACATTTGGAATCTAAGGTTATGTAACTGCATAAGTATGGATTTCATATAATGTTAAAACATTCTATGCTAACTAATAGAGAAGAAAGCTATAATACCTCACAAAATTATGTAAACTTTAGCTTAGAGGTCATTGAAATCCCAAATATGTGTACAAAATGTTTTCAGTGAGCATGAGTTGAACTCACTGCAAAAACTAAGAATGCAATCTTAAATTTAGGCACAAACTGCAATAATTAGCACCATTTGAGAGCTTGATTTTGAATGGTTTATTAATAACCTTTTTATTTTTAATGAGCATACATAATTGAACTTATTTAAAACTAAAATTATAAAGTGTTAGCCTTATTCTAAATAAAAAATTACTTATGATCTATAGTTAGAAAACACCTTTGCAGTACTAGGGATACTTTAAACTTTTATTATAAACTTCAAAACATAAAAAAAGTTCATTGATGTAATTCAACCTTAAACATATACTAAACATGAAAATTTTGTGAATCCACATGAGATTGGGTACAAACATGTTACACTAATAATCTCTATTCTGTTTAAGCTATCTTTTCTGGGCCGTTTTCTACAGAATTCTAAACCTTCATGTTAATGTGTGTTTTGTCAAATATTTCCAACTCTGCTATGGATTTCAAATTAAACAATGAAGATTAATAACTGTAGTCCATGAAATGATGAAGCAGGGGTACTAGAAAACAGAGTGGGGCTAGCACCTGTTTATCTTGGCCAGTATCTTAACTAGGTTTCCATTGCTGTGAAAAGACACCATGACCAAGATAACTCTTATAAAGCACAACGTTTAATTGGGGTTAGCTTACAGGTTCAGAGCTTCAGTCCATTATCATGATAGTGTAAAGCATAACGGTGTTCAGGCTGGCACTGTGCTATAGAAAGAGCTGAAATTTTGACATCTTGTTCTGAAGGCATACAGAAGACTGCTGTCTTCCAGGCAGCTGGGAGGAGGGTCTTAAACCCCACAACCACAGTGACACACCTACTCCAACAAGGATAAACCTTCTAATAATGCCACTCCTTGGGTGAAGCATATTCAAATACCACAGATGGTATTCCGATAATGAAATCCAGCAGAGGACAGGAAGTAGTAAAATAAAGAGCAGAATATGAAATAAGGCTGAAAGTATGGACATATTCCAGCTTTCAAAGGCAATGGTGAGGATCTTCTTGTCAATCAATGAATTACACAATATTTTCAAGATGACATTTGCTTGGCCATTTTTCTTGTTAATTATCTGTTTTGAGTTTCTATAAATATGGAGAATTATCATATATATATATATATATAGTTATTTTATATACATATATCAAATATAAATGTCAAAGTTATATCATATACCTGTTAGATATGTATCAGTTTTCATATTTACATAGATCTGATTTGGTTGTTGTTATATGATCATGGTTTTACAGTTAACCACTGTTGATAGGACAACCAATAACCATTCTTGTTCCTGGGGATATGCTAATTATCTTTCACGTAGAGCTCATTAGTTGCCTGTAATTCTTTGCCTGGAGGTAAAACCCCAATAAATTTGCCAACTTTTTTTCCCTTTCATGTTAGTATGTCTACTAGTTTCGCCATTAATCTAGTTTTTTTTTTTTTTTTATTGTTTTTGCTGGTTTTGTTTTCTAATAGAGATTGTTCACAGCAGATCTTCTGGTATTCTTGATTGTACTTTTTATTTTATCCCACTTTCTGTGGTATTCCTGATTTCTTGATGGAGAAGCTGTGATATAGACATATCCAAATGGCTCTCCTGTTTCTGACTGTGTATGTCTGTAATATTGATAGGCAAGTTATGTGTTTCTGGAGAACTGACACCTTTGACTTCAAAATTTGTGTAACAGTTTAAGAGGGTCTTTTGTGTACTTGAATATTACTAGATATTTGTTCGAAAGGCATGAAATAAACTTTCTCGAAAGGAAAAGATGTTGATAAACTTTAGATTGTGCAACTGGAGTGTTACAATAACATATTTTACTGAAAAAATATAGAATTTAATGAAATAATAAATGATTAAGGAACATTAAGTTTAATACATAGCTTAAATATAGTAATCTACACCCGAACAAAAGACTCGTGGATTTCCCTTCTTGTTAGTGGGGTTCTGATCAGTGATTCCAAAGCTTTGCATATACTGTGCGTTTGCCAATATACTATATCCTCTGTTTCTATCAACATTCAATTTTTATGTTTTCATTTTTGAAAATCAATCCATCATTATATGAACAGTCTCTTTCTAAAATCCATTGAAAATAAATTTTAATTGCTCAATCTCATCTCTTAGCTCTCTGGTAGTAGGGCTTATTCAACAGAGTTCATTTTCTGAATGTTTCAACTTCATAATAGTCTTCAAGTAAGTACAAGGCACTACAGGGTAACAACATCATGCAAGGCAAAAAACTAAATATAATCTCATCACATTCATATTCTGATCTATGACATATTCTTATGTATGTATGATATAATATATGATTTAAGAATAAAGTGTAGATAGTTGAAGCTGACTTGACATGAGGATATTGGTGTGCCTCTTGTTCACACCAATTTAGATTCAGTGTTCCATCACTTGGTCATTCAAATGTTTTTTTCCTAATTTTATATACTTTAGATCTATGAAACTAGTCACTTTTATTTATGAGTATGCAAAAATTATAATAGAGAAGGTTGTCCTTTTAAGCTGTAGCTTGATAGACATATTCAAATAACAACTGGAGTGCACACTCTTTAAGCCTTTCTCTTTTAGCTGGGCCTACATGTGCTTCAGGTCCTTCTACAGAATGGACTAAATCAGTGAGCATCCCAGTTGTATTACATCAACTGAGTAACTCCAGCTAAACAGAAACTTATTTTTTAAAATCATTCTCAAGGTTGGTTTTCACTGGTCTGTCTTTAATCCTGTGTGATATTTGGAGGTCACCAATGTGGACAGAAAATGATGAAGCACCTATTTGACTCTATTGGTGATAGTTTTCAGATTGCCTATTTAAACCATCATAGTGAATTTTGATCAAGAACTTTATATAATTTAGAATCCCGTGGAAACAAGTCTCCAGTTATGTGTGTCAAAATTTTTCTACACTAAATTAATTGAGGTTTGTAGATGCACCCTATATGTAGGTGGTACAGTCCCATGGACTTGAATCTAGAAGTGGATAAAATGATTAAAGTGATTACTTACCTTTTTGTTTCAGTGACCAGTAACCTCAGGATTCCACTGCTGTAATTTCTCTACCACAGTGAGTATATTCTGAAACTGTGAGCCAATTGAAACCTTTCCTTTAAAAAATGACTTTTTTTTTCCCCGGTGCTTTGTTACAAAAAAAAAATATTAACTAATCTGTAACTCAAAGAATTGAAGACTGGTAAAGCATTACAATGATCTTGCACCATGAATACCTCTAAAATGTATCTATTTGAGGTATTTGATTTGACCCATAAATAAGAAATGTTCAAATTCATGATCGTTTTTCCTCGACGCAGTAGCATTTGTTTTGTTCTTGTTGTTGCTGTTTTTCTTTCTCTTCTCTTAGGATTCAAGTAGCACATTAATTTCAGAAAAGCACATTACTATTTATTTATAATTTCATATACACTTTCCCAATCAACTCTAACTCAATTCAAAATGCTCCAATATTGAAGCACTAATTCCCTCCAAGGATCCTCCATCTCAAGGGTAGAATCTGTAATACATGGAGCACGGATCAGGACAAAAGAATATTGGTTTCTGGCAGGTAAAATAACATGTCATCTGGGAAGGTGAATTGTACATTTTTATTGGACCTGAACCCAATAAAGGGCACGCTTCTGTGAAAGTCTGTCTGAGAACTTCCTGCAAGAATTAAGCAAGCAAAGAAGGATCTGTCCAGAGTCAACACCTTCCAGAAGTGGACCAGATATATTCAAGCTTTGCTTTTGCCTGCCGGCTTTTGTTCTTATTTGATGAGTAAATCTACTCTGTTGTTGCTACCTTGGGTGTAATCCTTGGCAAGCATTGCGACCTTGCTCTTTTACCTTCTAACATGGATGGGAGACCGGTAACTAGGCAAGAGTCCCCCACTCCTTCAGTACCAGATTTGGGCTGCTGAGACAGTTTTCTCAAGAACAACATAATTACAGGAGTCAGCCTCTCTGATGTTTTGACATTCATTGTTAGATTATCCGGCCCACACTGTGAAAGCCAATCAAATAAACCACATTTGTAATATATTAATATTTTATTCTATTGGTTATAGTCCTCTTAATGAGTGGTTCTGAATCTTCCTAATGTTGTAACACCTTAATGCAGTTCCTTGTGTTGTGGTGACCCCCAACCATAAATTATTCTGTTGCTACTTCATAACTGTAATTTATAATTGCTACTGTTATGGACACTAATGTAAATATATGATATGCAAGATACCTGATAGGTAATCTATAAAGGAGTCACGACCGACATGTTGAGAAGTACTGCTCTAAACCTTGTCGAACATAAGTTCTTTATCTGTAATACTTGTGAGGAATACTAAGATAAATCAGCAAATCTGAATAGAGTCTAATTATACTGATCTCAGGCTATTAAAAATGTCATATTTAAACGGAGACAAGTTAATATTCAAAGTAGTTAGAGAATACAGCTTTACATAGTAGGAATGTATACATTATTAATACACACCTACAACTTTATTCCTTAGATCCACACTTTCACAAAGTGTTGACAGTCCATTTATGAAAATTACAAGGACTCACTGAAGAAATAATGTATGCCAGATGTGGGTAAAATGAAATTTAATGGTTATTCTGTTCCAAAGAATCTCTAACTAGATAGTACACATATGCTAACTTTGCTATTGGTTCAGAAACCTGTGAACACCTTTCATCAACATTTGAGTGAGTATGCTCATGTAGTAAGAGATGTTAAGTATACTAGAATGATCTAGTGTCAGACCATCCAACAGGGAGATAAGATGATGGATTTGTTGTTGTTGTTGTTGTTTTTTTTTTTTTTTTTTTTTTTTTTTTAGTCTCTGTTTTCCTTCTGACAAGTCAGGTCCTGGAATTAACCCATTAGATTCACATATATGCATAGTGACTTGTGATCTACATTGTGATGCATATAATGTGGACTAGAGGACAAAAATTCAGTTTAAAAATGCTAATCCCAGAACTTTACATTTAAACTATAATGCAACGGGAAAGTACATATCCACAATTAGAGCAACTATCAATCATTCTACCAGCACAATTTTCTTCCTTGGAATGACAACTATTTTTAAACCTGAGAAATTTGGTATTCATTAATTGATAAAATCAAGTGATTGCCCTGTTTGCATAACATGATATTCTGAATCATATTAGCATACTCATCTCCCAATCACATTTCAGGTACGTTCATTCCTTACATACTCCTCCTCCCTTTTTTCTTCCTTATTTCCTTCCTCCCTCCTATCTCTTCCATCTCTTTTCTTTTTATCTGAAGTTTGAAGTATATGCATACCATATACGAAACCATTAACTTATCCATATTTATATCCAAATGGCACAAAGTAGGGGGCTTAAATATGTTGGTTAACTGAATAAAACTTCTGATGTTATGAACTTTCATTTCTACAGGGAAAAAATTTGTCTCTCTCTGTTCCTCAAGGATGACACAAGAATGAAAGAATAATGGAGCCATTTGCCACATCCTGTGACAAGGACCTTTCTGAGGGGAAATAATGCCATGATGATAGAAAAGCAATGGACAACATAAGCTCTATATCAAAGGGAAGGACAAGGCCTTAATAAATTACTCATCATGAGAAAGGTGGATAGAGGTAGAATTAAACATGTTTCTTATTGCCTGGCAGCAGATGCTAAAGTCAACTCTGGGTTACATGTTTTATGTACTGACAAGCAAGCCCAGCCACTGGAAACCACCAAATACTTAGTTCAGTTTAACTACCTATGCTTATTTATTGTAGATCTCAAACACTGTTTTCCCCATAGTCCTAGCTACCAGTGTTGGGCTCCATTTTGCTTTTACTTAGCTGTTTTTGTAATTTAATTTTATTTGTAATGAATTTTTTACACTCCATATTCCATTTCCTGTCCCTCACCATTTACCCTCCAACTGCTGCACATCCCACCCCTCCTCCCCACACCACCCTGTCTCCACATGGATGCCCTCACCCCTACCCCACCTGACTTCTAAACTCCCTGGGGCCTCCAGTCTCTTGAGAATTAGGTGCATCATCTCTGAATGACCACAGACCCAGAAGTCCTCTACTGTATTTGTGTTGGGGGCCTCATATCAGCTGATGTATGCTGCCTGTTTGCTGGGCCAGTGTTTGGAGATCTCCAGAGTCCAGATCAATTTCGACTGCTGGTCTTCCTACAGGATCGCTCTTCTCCTCAGCTTCTTTCTGCCTTCCCTAATTTAACAACAGGGGTCAGCTGCTTCTGTCCATTGGTTGGGTGCAAACATCTACATCTGACTCTTTCTGCTGCTTGTTGAGTCTTCCAGAGGGCAGTCATGACAGGCCCCTTTTTGTGAGTGCTCCATAGCCTCATTAATAGCTGTTTTTCTTCTTTCAAGTTGTATTCATTTCCACTTAAGTGTAATTTCCCCCCTTATAAAGTAGTGACCACAAGCATTCCTATAACTGTGACCCTTGGAAACTAAGGAGGAATATTTTTATCAAAACTTTATTTATATATTTATTTATTTATTTATTTATTTATTTATTTTATTGAATACATATTTGGGGAGGAACAATGAGCTCATCAAAGAATCCCTGAGGCACAATGACCATGTTTCCCTGCTTAAAGTTCAATGTGCTAAAAGTTTGAGTCGTGAAACCAAGAGAATTGGGTTGCTTAGAAACACAGAGGTGGCAGCTGTACCATAGACCCTTAACCATAGGTCATGCTTTTTCATTAACCTCCTGCTAGCCAGCATTCTCAGCACTCTCCCATGCTTCCTTTCACAGGGTAAAGTCTTGCTCTCTTATAGACTTCAAAGAATGAACTAAATTATCTTCAGTATTCAAATAACTGCTCTATTTTCCTTCTCGGTGAATTTTGATATTGTCTTTCCCCTCACAGAGTAAAAAAAAAAAAAGCTTTGTTTTGCCTCTTAAATATAAATCATATTCATTCAATAAATAGACTTCTGTATCTTCAATAAATATAACATTCAAGACAGAGTTCTAGTATTTCAAATGTAAACATCATTCAGACTTTAAATCATGTAGAGACTTATATTATATAGTAACTGTATGTCCAGAGAAAGATCCAATCCTCTTTGCTGAGGGTGTTGGATAGATCAAGGTTACACAGAGCAAGCATAAAGTATGATGAATGCTTGCAAACACTGAGCTCTGATGAGAGGCTAAATGTACTGCATTCAGTATGGAATTGGGTTTATAGCTAGTTGGCATGTTTGAGTGTATAGATGGGTTGAAAAGAAGATAGAGTTAGTTAATATATTTCTATCTTTTTTAAAATGACATACAAAGTGCTTCTCAGCTGTTCAGAATTCCTCTGTTGAAAATTCTGTTTAGCTCTGTACCCTGTTTTTTAGTTGGATTATTTGTTTTTTGTGTTTTGTTGTTGTTGGTGGTGGTGGGCTTTTTGTTTTGTTTTGTTTTGTTTTTTTTTGAGTCTAACTTTTTGAATTCTTTGTATAATTTGGATATTAGCTCTCTATCAAATTAGGGCTAGTAAAGATCCTTTCCCAACATGTAGGTTGCGGTTTTGTCCTATTGACAGTGTCCTTTGCCATACAGAAGATTTTCAGTTTTATGAGGTCCCATTTGTCAATTATTGATTTTATAGCTTAAGACATTGGTGTTTTATTTAGGAATTTTTTTCCTGTGCCAATGGGTTCCAGGCTATTTCTCACTGCTTTCCCATTAGATTCAGTGTATCTGGTTTTATGTGGTGGTCCTTGATCCACTTGGATTTCAGCTTTGCACAAAGAGATGAATAGGGATCAATTTGCATTCTTCTACATGCTGACTGCCAGTTAGACCAGCACCATTTGTTGAAAATGCTTATTTTTTTTTCCACTGAATGGTTTTGGCTTCTTTGCCAAAGTTCAAGTGTCCAAAGGTGTCTGGATTTATTTTTGGGTCTTCAATTCTATTCCATTAATCAACCTACCTGTCTCTATACCAATACCATATGGATTTTATCATTATTGCTCTGAAATATAGCTTGAGGTTAGGGATGGTACTTCCCCAGAAATTCTTTTAATGTTGAGCATAGTTTTTTGCTTTCCTTGGTTTTTTTGTTTTTCCATATGAAGTTGAGAATTGCTCTTTCCATGTCTGTGAAGCATTATGTAAGTACTCACTGATCCAAAAAAATTGTAATATCCATGATACAACTCACACGCACAGGAAGCTTAACAGCAAGGAAGGCCCACCTGTGGATACCTGAAACCCATTTAGAAGCAGAACAAAATAACATGGAAGGTAGAGGGAGGGAGGGAGGGAGGGAGGGAGGAAACTGTGAGGTGGGTGGGAGGTGAAAAGGAGGGGCAGAGTCAGGTATGGGGAGAGACATAAGAAATACCCAGAGGGCTAGAAGAATGAATTAAAATATGCAGAAGTGAGAGTTAGGGGGCAAAAGGAAACTGTAGAAAGTTCCAGAGACCTGGGAGATGAGCAGCTACCAGGACTCATTGGGGATAACATTAGCCAAAATGCCCAACAGTGCAGAGATAGAACTGGAAGAGACTACCTCCAGTAGAACAGACATGGCCCCCAGGTGAAGCAGGAGTATCATGCAAATTTCTAACCCGGAATTGTTTCTGTCTAAAGGAAATGCAGGGACAAAAATGAAGCCGAGCATGAAAGAAAGGCCACCTAGTGACAGGCCCAACTTGGGATCTCTCCCATGTACTCAACCAAATCTTGACAGTATTAACTAGTCCATATTGTGCTTGCGGACAGGAGCCTGGTATGGCTGTCCTCAGAGAGGCTCTACCAGTAACTGATTGTGACAAATGCAGATACTTATATCCAACCATTGGATTGAGATCAGGGGCTAATATGAAAGAGTTAGAGGAAGGACTGAAGGAGGTAAAGGGGATTGCAACTCAGAAAGAACATCAATGTCAACTAACCTGAATCTCTCATAGCTCACAGAGACTAGGCCAAAAACTAAAGAGCATACATGGACAGTTCATGGCCCCAATCACATACGTAGCAGAGGAATGCCTTGTATAGCCTCAGTGGGAGAGTATGGGTTCAATCCTGTAGAAACTAGATGCCCCAGGGAAGAGGGTTGCTGGTTGCAGTTAGGTGGATGTGGGTGTGCAGGTGGAGGAGGACTCTTTCAGAGGTGGTCAGAAAAGTAAAATGGGGTGAAGAACTTGTGGAGTGGGGACTGGGGACTGGGAAGAGGGCAACTTTAGGAATGTAAATAAATTACATAATATAATAAAGATTTTTTTTAAAAGGAAAGAACTTAAAAATAGAGTACAAAGTTATGGGTTTTGTTATATATTCATGCCTACATTGTTTCTATTGATTCTGTTACCTATTTATCTCTGTAGTTCTCCTGTACTCATACTGCTGTTTTTATCTTACATGCATTCTATTATCCACATTTCTGCTACCTCTTTGTCCTCTAATAGTCCCCATTCTAGTTTCAAAATCTATATCCATATACTCATATATATATATATATATATATATATATATATATATATATATATATATAAAGAGAGAGAGAGAGAGAGAGAGAGAGAGAGAGACTAGAATCCACATATGTGGTATTTATATATACTGGTTTTCCTCTCATAAACTAATTGAATCATGTCTAATATTTTTTGTGATGAAACAGCTCAACTTAGAGATATAAAATTATAATCAGTTGTTTTAAATGTTGAATTGTGTTATGCCTCTAGAAAATAAAAGACACTGTTGTTTTACTTCAAGATGCATTCCAAATGGGAGAAGGATACAGCAATATGCTGGATCTTGTTTGCATATCCAGTCCGTTAGTTTATTTAATCTTATAGGTGAGTTGAGTCCATTAATACTGAGAAATATTAAAGAGAGATGACTGTTGGTTGCAGTTATATTTGCTTTTTGTAGTGGCTTTGTGTGCCTGTGGTTCTCTCCTTTGGGCTTTCTTGTGAGATACTCAATATGTTGTCCTTTCTTTGGTGTGAGTACCTTCCCTGTGTTGGAGTTTTCCTTCTACGATCCTCTGAAGGGCTGGATTGGTAGATAGATACTGTTTGAATTTGATTTTGTTCTGGAATATTTTTGTTTCTCCTTCTATGTTGATTGAGAGTTTTCTGGGTATAGTAGCCTGGTCTGGCATTTGGGTTCTTTAAAAGTCTGCATGACCTCTGACCAGGCTCTTCTGGTTTTCATAGTCTCGGTTGAGAAATCTGGTGTAATTCTGATAGGTCTACCTTTGTTTGTTACTTGGCCATTTTCCCTCGCAGCTTTTAAAATTCTTCTGTGCATTTAGTGCTTTGATTATTATGAGATGAGAGTGTTTTCTTTTCTGGTCTGATTTACTTGTTCTCTAGGCTTCTTTTAGCTTTACGGCCATCTCTTTCTTTAGGTTGGGGACGTTTTCTTCTATGATTTCGTTGAAGATGTTTTCAGGTCTTGCTGTGGTGGGAGAACTGGGTTCTGATGAAGCTCAAGTATTTTGGCTTCTGTTGCTTATGGTCTTGTGCTTGCCTCTCTCCATATGTTTATCCCTGATGTTTGCTGGTCTGGGTGACTCTGTATGGAGTCTTCCTTTTTTGTTCTTAGGTTGCTTTAGTTCTCCTGGTAGGACTGGGGCCCTGGCTGTGGCAGAACTGTGAGGCCTTGCAAATGGGGGGGGGGCTCTTCAGAGGAGCAGAGAGGCTGCTGATCTGTTGCCCTGTGTACTGGCTAGCTTTGTGTCAACTTGAAACAGTTGGAGTTATCACAGAGAAAGGAGCTTTAGTTGGGGAAATGCCCCCATGAGATCCAGCTGTGGGGCATTTCCTCAATTAGTGATCAAGGGGGAGAAGCCCCTTGTGGGTGGGTATCTCTGGGCTGGTAGTCTTGGATTCTATAAGAAAGCAGGCTGAGCAAGCCAGGGGGAAGCAAGTCTGTAAAGAACATCCCTCCATGGCTTCTGCATCAGCTCCTGCTTNCTGACCTGCTTGAGTTCCAGTCCTGACTTCTTTCAGTGATCAACAGCAGTATGGAAATGTAAGCCAAATAAACCCTTTCCTCCCCAACTGCTTCTTGGTCATGATGTTTGTGCAGGAATAGAAATCCTGACTAAGACACCGTGGATGCAGTAGACCTCTTGGGAGGTCTTCATACTGTTGGGTCAGTTTCCCTGCATGCCACAGAGCTGCTGGGAGGTCTTTAGAGTGTTGTGTAGATTGCCCAGTGGCCCTGTGTATAGAAGGGATGCCTTCAAGCTGTGGTGTCTTCAGGGGATGAGACAAGCTAGCAGTCTGTCCCAGCAGAAAGCACAGAGCAGAAGGGGAATGGTATTCAGTGTACTGGAGTTTGGGGGGTGATGGGTCCCTGAATCCACTGGGCTCCCAGTGGCATCTGTGGGACTTCAGGAGGGTTATTACCAAATGCTCTGAGTGTAGCAGATCTTCTAGGATGCCTCAGGGTCTGGCATCTTCTGAAGAGTAGCCACACTTCTTTCTTCAAGGACTTTAGAACTAACTATAATAACGTTTCAGATGCTGCTGTCACTATTAGCATCACATATATTGATTTAATTCACTTAACTTTTCATAGCTGTGGAACCTATTTACAAAAATCATAAATGTGCAGGAATCAAGGGAAGGAAGTAGGGAAGGAGTCTTGGAGGGGGGGGGGGAAGAAGAATGAACTATTTGCTTTTCCACAAAATAAAAGGAGACTTAGTGAAAGAAAATGCTTTTTTTTGTCAACAGGCTATGTTGACAAAGTTCAGAAAGAACTCGGCCAATGGATACAATACTGTTGAAGCCACTGCTCTTCAAACTTAAGCTACTCTGAGCTACAATTGCTGATCTTCTCCCAGGCGTGAAGTGAAATATGACAAAGGCCCTAATGTATGCAAACCGAAAATAGGACATTTTAAACCTTGCATTTTCAACCTGGACTTGGTTCTACTTAAGGTTTCTACTGCTAATCCCCCATGTTAATTCTGGGCATAGTGTATGGGGTTCACATGATACCAATATATTCAATAAAGACAAGAAAGGACCAGTGTCTCTAACCATTCAAGCTGAATTTGTCAATGCATAGTTTTATTATTATTATTATTTTGCTATCCTATATAGGATGAAATTCAATATGTGAAGTATGGGTTTATAAAAAGAGATGATTCAGCATTTAATGTAGAAGTTAATATACTCAGCCACTGAATTCCTCTCCTATTATTATGAGAGGAAAATAAATGGTGCCCCAAATTTCAGCTAGTTTTTCTGAGAAGTTTCAAGATGAAAATTAAGGATAAATTATTGGACTGCTTACGAACCAAATTGATATTTGGAAATAGAACTCACATAATGATTTTTCCATCTGGTTTATTTATTCTAAGCCTGATAGCCATTAATACATTTTAAACTCCAGAGGAGTGAAGAAACCAATATGAGTCACTTTATTGTCTCATTTATAAGGGCTATATGACTTCAGAAAGAACTGTGATTACAGGAGAACATGGCCCCAGCCCTTCAATGCCCATTGCATAATGCATTTCTTCTGCACAGTGTTTCTAAATCCAGAGAGGAATACAGCAACCAGCACAGTCCTCGGGCTATTATGAAATATTCCCTTTCAGTGCCTTAAAAATTCCTCATGAAAGAAAATCATTATCCAAATCACCACCAGCAAACCTCCTGAAAACAAAAATCCCTTGTAAGAGGAGATGATGGGGCTATGTAAGTGGATACAGCCCTGATACTTGTATGGCCGTGGGGCTAATACATGCTTTAGGCAAAAGGGAACTACTGTTATTGATGCCTTCCTGTTTTTGTTATGATGACAATTTGCTAAAACCAGAGTGTGGTAAACAATCCATTCTGAAAAGGCAATGGAATAATGGATCCCTGTTGGCTTGACATCATGAACAGTATCTTCTTATTTCTGTATCTGCAAATATCAGAGGAGGGATTTGAGTCACTGAGTTCTAGTTCTGTCTCTGCTTTGGGATTAAGTCTGGTCTCCTTTGGGGGAAAAGGCAAATTGCCTAGGACCAAAGTTTTAATTCCTTGGAAGCCCTACCCATATCCCCAGACTGAATCTTGCCAAGCTTGCCCCTGAGTTCTCTTTGTCTTTCCTTAGGGTCTGTGATACAATCTTTGATTCCCCTGGGTCTCAACAGATTATGATAACAATGAAATCTAACAAATGTAGACATTTGTCTACAGTTACCATAAGAATTTTATTTTCTTTAATCTCATCAAAATTTCAAATAGCAGATATTCTAACATGACAATATACAGCATGAAACAAGCATTAGAAAGATAGCTCAGAAATTCAGAAGACTCGCTACTTTCCCACAGGACCCAGGTTTAGATCCTACTACTCAGGCTGGGCAGCTCCCATTATTCTGGAATGTGAAAGCCTCTTCTAGCCTTTGCATTGGCCTGCATATTTGTGACATATACTTACACAAACATACACACATATTCATAATTTAAAATATAGATCAATTGATAAAAGAGAGAAATGGGTCAATGTACAATAAGAAAGTAAATGGAAGAGTAAATGAACATAGAAAATTATTTTGAAATTGTACCTATGTTTATAATAGGCAGAGTTCAGTAACGTTGGATGTACAATTGAGTAAAAATAATTAAAGAACTAATAAAATTCCTTTTTGTTAATTTCTCAGCTTCATTCACACATAAAGACATACACTTGAATTTAGTGAATTTATATTTTTTTTAAAAATTGAAGTTTCTTTTTTTAATTTTTATTTTTTATTAGATATTTTCTTTATTTACCTTTCAAATTTTATCCCCTTTCCTCATTTTCCTTCCAAAAACCCCACTATCCCGTCCCCCCTCCCCCTGCTCACTAACCCACCCACTCCTGCTTCCCGGTCCTGCATTCCCCTACACTGGAGCAACGAGCCTTCACAAGACCAAGGGCCTCTCCTCTCATTGACATTGACAAGATCATCCTCTGCAACATATGTGGCTAAAGCCTTGAATCCCTCCATGTTTACTCTTTGGTTGGTGGTTTAGTCCCTGGGAGCTCTGGGCATACTGGTTGGTTCATACGGTTCTTCCTCTTATGGGGCTGCAAACCCCTTCAGCTACTTGGGTCCTTTTTCTAGCTCCTTCATTGAGGACCCTGTGTTCAGTCCAACGGATGGCTGTGAGCATCCACTTTTGTACTTGCCAGGCACTGGCAGAGCCTCTCAGGAGACAGCTATATCAAGATTTACCTTTCTATTAAAATTAACATAAGGATAGGGCTGGAGAGATGGCTCAGAGATTATAAACTCTGATTTCCCTTGCAGGGACCTGCGTTAAGTTTCCAATCCAGACACACCTCTCATAACCACCTGTAACTACAACTCAAGGTAATTAATTCTACCTACTTTTAAGAACTTCCCATGTACTTATCACACATGATGCACAGGCATGTATTCAGGGAAAACACCTATGCAAATAGGAATAAAGATATTTTTAAGCAAAACAAAATGTAACAAAAGGTATGTCAACATCAAATGTATAACTTTATTAACAGTTTTACATGTATTCAAATTATAGTATAAAATACCATCATATCAGTGGATGATTCGTATTCCTGACATTTTTAATTCACTTGTATTATGACTTCTGTAACTGACAGTGAGTTTCTCTGTCCTTCAGCAATACACTGCTACTATACAATGTTCTTGCTCAGTGTCTCCTTCACTTAAAATAACATGCATGCAATTCTATTTGTGTGACTAGAAATCGCATACAAAGTTGTAGATAAAACATGAAGGATACTGGAAGGTTTTTAATACAACTTAATATAATTATGAATGATATTGCTGTAGACATTCTTGTTTCTGTCTTTAATATTTATATCAGAATCAAACTCTGCATTGAAATACATTGCCGTGCTACATGGTTCTGTGTTGGATTTTATGTAGTATTTCATTATCTGTTATTTAATGTACTTTGTGTGCGATGCACCTATATGTGAGAGGGTATCTGTGTATGTGTGTGTGTGTGTGTGTGTGTGTGTGTGTGCGTGTGTATGCATGCATATGTTCAAGCAAACATATGTCGTAGCAATTATATGGAGATAACAATACAGTTTTTAACCACTTGTTTTTTTCTCTTTTAGCAGTTCAAGGTCATCTGGGGTTAAAAGTGTGGTGGCACACACCTTTGATCTGGGCTACACCTTCTGCTGGGGACCATATAAGGACATTGGAAGAAGGGAGTATAGCTCTTGCTCTTTTGCCTTCTTACCGTGTGGGACTCAGCAACTGCTAGATCCTTGGACTTCCATTCAGAGCTACTACTGAACCATTGTTGGGAATTGGACTGCAGACTGTAAGTCATCAATAAACTCCTTAACTATATAGAGCATATCCATAAGTTTTGTGACTCTAGGGAACCCTAATACATCTATCCCCATAATATTGTGATTAAAAGCACAATAACCTATCATGACCATTCTCTCAGTCTTAAGTGAGTGAATATATAAAGTACACAAAAGTCAAATTAGAAGAATAAATAATGAAACAGGAGAGAGAGAGGGAGAGAGAGGAAGAAGTAGAGGGAGAGGAAGAGGGAGAGAGAATATGTTTTCTATTATTATCATACTATGATATAAATTCATACTCTTAGGTAAGTATTATAAACCCCTTTCTCTGTTCTGCATTTTATTTTATTTATGAGTGTCTTTTAATGAAATCAAACTCTTTAATTGGAATAAAGTTAATCAAACCTTTTTTTCCTTCAGTAATGTTTTATTTAAAAATCGTTCACACATGACAAGTCCTGGGGTTAAATTTTTATATTATCTACAAACAACTTTTTAATTCTTATTTTAATTCTAATTTTTAATACATAAATTAGTGATGATGAAAATCTATATATTTATAAAATATCTAAACAGCTTTATAACCCTTACATTAGATCACCAACCCCCTTCGGGAAAATGAGGGCAAGACAGCACCAGTTAAATTGTGGTGATGACCAATTCATTATCCCCTGAATTTGTCTTACCTTGTCTGTACCACAGCTCTGTAAGTACAGTATAAGACTGAAATCTAGGATTGTGCTACAGTAACAAAGATGAATGACAATAGTTATTGGATCTTTCAATAGGTTAAGGAAATCACTTTTAGGAAAGAAAGTTATGGCCTTGGAGCAGATCTATCCACTGAAGTATTAAAAGTTAAGCAAAAGATTATAGCAGCAAATAAAACTTCAATAATAAAAAAATATTTTATTAATGCCTTTGGCAAGATACACAGGAATTTAACATAGGTTACTATAGTGAAAGAAAACATAGGAATTGCTCTGAATCAGTATAGAAAGCAATATGAGTTCTTTAAACTCCAAAAACATGAACATTAAGTGTCCTGCAGTGAGCGAAATCAAGGAATAGTCAGTGATTGGAATGCTTCCTTTGTGGGAGAAAAATTAAGTGTGTGACTATGTCTTCTTAGGAAATTTTTAGATTTTTTCCTAATCTTATTGTAACCTGTGCATTTCTGTGCCACGCCACTTGTGTGTTTCTGCGTGGGCAGAAAACACTTTGGACTGGGTTCATACTGAAGGGCTAAACATCCTAAGAGAGAATGGGCTGCAAGGAAATGAATGCCCTGGCAGTTTACGCTGATCAGAGCATATTTTTATTAATTGGACAAGGAAGGACCCTTAGCCCTCCCCCGAGTCTCTCTGTCTCTCTCTATGGCACACAGTCTGATCATGAGCGGAGCTGTGTCTGGAAGGCGAGTCCAAACGAGTGGGCGGCGACGATGTTAGTGGTTGGTCCGAGGGACAGTGGGCGGCGACAGTGGGTGGTGATGACAAGAGGACGTAGGGCGGGCTGACAACGCTGCATTCTGGGAGATCTGGGGAGGTCCTCTCAGCGGCAATCCTGTCTGTCTGCAGAGGGTGCAATATAATGTTTAGAGGGAGAGTGGCTAGTGGAGGTGAGAGACCTCAACAGTAACCTATCATGCTTTGTTCTATTGATACTTCTGGAAGGCCGGCTCTTTTCTGAAGAGAAACATAGGGGAAGTGGATCTGAAAAGTAGGGAGGTGGGGAGGAGGGCCTAGGAAGAATGGAGGACATGGAAACTGTGGTCAGGATGCAATATATGAGAGAAGAATAAATAAAATTTAAACAAGAGCTAATGGTGGTTATTAAGTATAATCTAATCAAAAGTAACTTAAAATAACTTTACAATAAGAAAGATTTTTTTCACATTTTAGCTAAATTAAAATTATTGACATATTGAACTAACTATATCTTAAGAAAATTTTTATTTCATAAAAATGTTTATGGGATTTACAAATTTAAGTGCGATAGAAACATATCAAAAATAATTAAAAGAAAAAATTCTGTTTAAAATTTTAATATCTTTTGCAGCATTAAATAAGACGTAAACACCCTCCAAGGAAATACTTACTAATTCTTTACACATATAGTGTTTAAAGTGTGTTTCAGTGAAGCAAACACTAGTAAATTGTCTACTTAATGAAAACATCTCCTTGACACAATCTTCAAGACATTTCTTAAGACAGGAAAAGGTGAGATTTTAGAGGTGGACCATTCATAAGTCTCTGTTCTAAGTGCCAATGCTTACTTACCAGGCCCAGATCAATTGATATGGCTTTCAGGGATGAAACTAGACCAGTAGGAGGATCCACAGTACAACTTAAACTGTGTAGTTCTTATTGAGAGCAAGCAGGCGTACAATTATACTTTTATGAAAAACAAAATTTAATAGGAATTATCAGGACCAATACAGACATAGTTGCCAATATACAATGATGTTTGCAAACTATACAGGCGATATGTTTAAAACCAATTGTTGTGTTAACGTTCCATGCTTCCTTGATTTGAAATGGAATCAACAGAAAAAACATAAAGCAGTGTGAATGCTTCCCTGTCTAAAGGAGTGCATTATATCTCTGTCTCAGTCTCTGTCTCTGTCTGTCTCTCTCTCTCTCTTTCTGTGTGTGTGTGTGTGTGTCTGTGTGTGTGTGTGTGTGTCTGTGTCTGTGTCTGTGTCTGTGTCTGTGTCTGTGTCTGTGTCTGTGTCTGTGTCTGTATCTGTGTGCGTGAATACATTAGAGATCAACTTCA
The DNA here is from genome assembly GCF_900095145.1 of Mus pahari. NCBI lineage: Eukaryota > Metazoa > Chordata > Mammalia > Rodentia > Muridae > Mus > Mus pahari. The sequence goes on along the minus strand of NC_034596.1, from coordinate 88,164,532 downwards.
GGTGATGTTTCTCATGAGCTTGCCACCTTCATTTTGAGATGGAGTCTTACACAGAGCAATGAGCACATCCGTTAGTCTGGGCTGGGTGACCAGTGAGGCTCAGAAGTCCATTTGTCTCCACCTCCCCAGTTCCACCATAGGGACTACTCTTGATCACACCCAGAAGTTTTATGTGGAGGTGGGGATTAAACCAGGTCCTCAGGCTTGCACCTTAAGTACTTTACAGAAAGAGCCACTTCTCACCCATTGTCTTATTCTCTTGAATGTAATTTCCATCTGTTTATCCAAAACCTGAAATCTATTGTCGCTGACAAACTTGGGAGATATAAGCCAAGTCTCTGACCATCTCAAGGTAGAGAAAGAGGCAGGATGCTTTTCATATTGATATTCAATCAACTGTATTCATTTCCTTTTACTGCTCTTAAGAATTTTCATAAACTAGTGACTTTGTGAAACTTTGCTTTGTCAGTTTATACTTCTGGATGTTAGATGTCCAAAATGACTCTTAGAGACTACAAATTACATTGCTTAGCTCAAAACTTCTTGTAACTACAGATCCAGGGAATACAAGGCCCTCTTCTGGCTTCTGTAGGAACTCATATATATGTGAATATGCACACACACACAGACACAGACCAGCACACACAGATGAATAAAAATAAAGTAAGTTTAAACTTTTTTTTTTTTTTTTTTTGAGACAGGGTTTCTCTNTTTTTTTTGAGACAGGGTTTCTCTGTGTAGCCCTGGCTGTCCTGGAACTCACTTGGTAGACCAGGCTGGCCTCGAACTCAGAAATCCGCCTGGCTCTGCCTCCCGAGTGCTGGGATTAAAGGCCTGCGCCACCAGGCCTGGCTAAAGTAAGTTTTAATAAAGAAATAAAATATTTTAAAAGCACAGATAAAGAACAACACAGGCAATGAATATTTACCTTGTATCCACTATCAGATACAGTGTGCACTATCAGATGTAATCTGCATATATTAATTGCTAATTAATCCTAATTGAATTAAATCACTAGGCAGAATCTGTCAAGAACAGATAATTAGCTATAGGATGAATCAAATAAAATAATGAGATATTTTGATAACATACACAGGAAAATACTATTGAGTGACTATGCATGTTCATGTAGAAGAAATGGCATGTTATTAGTCAACTAACTTAACAGAATGGCAGATAGTTTATAAAATATGAGCTCATGGGACAATGGGTATGTTTTGGTTGTAGCTTGTTCAGTGATTAGACCCTTAGAGAAAGTGTATTCACACTTAAACTACAGTGAAATCAATGTATATTTGTAGAGAGTATATTTATGTATATTTGTATGAAGTATGACCATGGAAGTTGCCTGACATCAATGCATGGATACATCATTAAAACAACTAGCTCTCTTCTCTTTTCACAGTGATTCATGGAGTTTTGTTTTAATTGATAACTCTGGAAAGAAATAAAAGTTGAGGTTATTCTATGAAACACTAGGAAATAAATATCTAGCAGCTCCAGACTCCAGCTTGTGTCTACTAGTTAACTGCCATGTGCACTGGGAATGCCACATGCTTCTTATTCCAATCTGGTACAGTGACAAGTAGCAGCAGCTTTATTTTCACTGCTTAGTTGACTGGAAAGAGTCACCATCTGTCCAAATTGTAATTTTGATATCACAGAGTCACACCAGAATTGTCTGCCTAATTTCCATAAGTTTCTTCCAACAATCACAATTCTTTATTCTTATCAGTCAGACCCAAAAGCTCAATAGAACCACTGTGAGGTTACAGATGGAATTCTCTCTCACCATTTAACATCCGTTTTCCTGGCCCACAACATTAAATCACAATAGAGGATGTTCTGTGAGGCATATATATATATATATATATATATATATATATATATATATATATATGCCTCGTGAATAATCACCAATAAGAAAGGTATATATTTATCTGTGAATACCACTATTAATAGTGTTAAAGTAATGGCAAGCAAGAAGAAATATTACCAATTAAAAGTACATGGGTAAATGTTCTAGATTTCCTTCTATTTCACTAGGGTAACTTTATTCCTGGAACACTTACATTTGTATGTGGCACTGGACAGCTTTATTGGTGATTTTATGGAATTATTAAATATTAAAAGAACATTAAAGAAATAAATAACAATATCAAGAAGATAATGGTAATCGGTAATTAGGGAGCAAACGTGAAGCTAGAGAAGTCTGACTTCCACTTACCAATGTAACATGCAGAGGCAATGTGAGGCCTGCAAATACCAGGAAAATAGCCCTGGGAAGAATTAACAATAATACATAGAAAAAAGTCTTACCCTTCATTGGAACATCTTAAAATTGCATATAAGTGGGATGAGAACCAAGCCATACCCATGAAGACAGAACATGGGAGAAAATGTAAAAGAGAGAAATACAAAGACTGCATTTATCTATATGGCTAATGTATTGCAGTCTGCCAGAAGCAAGTCAGGAATTGATACTCTCACACTCTTGCTTTAAATAATTTAGGCATGAAATCAGCAGTATACCAAAATTTGACACGTGTATGTGTGTGTATACGTGTGTGTGTGTGTGTGTGTGTGTGTGTGTGTGTATAAATGTATGTATATGGTGTTTAGGTATAAGTATTTGCACATATGATGTTTATGGATAAGGGTATGTATATCTCTACTTATCTATCTATCACCTATCTATATATCTATGTCTATATCATCTATACTGCTATCCATATATAAATATATAATTATTTATTAATCAATTAGCTAATTAACTTTATTTTTAAATTAATTTATTAGATATTTTCTTCATTTCCATTTCAAATGCTAACCCGAAAGTCCCCTATACCCTCCCCCCACCCTGCTCCCCTGCCCACTCACTC
>NC_034596.1:88119460-88161055 GCF_900095145.1 Mus pahari | reverse complement strand
AGGGAGGAATGAAGTATCCACATGTTGGTCTTCATTCTTCTTGATTTTCTTGTTTTTTTGGAGATTGTATCTTGGGTATTCCAGGTTTCTGGGCTAATATCTACTTTTCAGTGAATTCATATCAAGTGAGTTGTTTTGTGATTGGGTTACCTCATTCAGGATGATATCCTCCAGATACATCCATTTGCCTAAGAAATTCATATATTCATTGTTTTTAATAGCTGAGTAGAACTCCATTGTGTAAATATACCACATTTTCTGTATCCATTCCTCTTTTGAGGGACATCTGGGTTCTTTCCAGCTTCTGGCTATAATAAATAGGGCACCTATAAACATAGTGGAGCATGTGTCCTTATTACCAGTTGGAACATCTTCTGGGTATATACCAAGAAGAGGTATTGCTGGATCTGCAGGTAGTACCATGTCCAGTTTTCTGAGGAACTTCCAGACTGATTTCCAGAGTGGTTATACAAGCTTACAATCCCACCAACAATGGAGGAGTGTTCCTCTTTCTCCACATCCTTGCCAGCATCTGCTGTCCCCTGAATTTTTGATCTTAGCCATTCTGACTGGTGTGAGGTGAAATCTCAGGGTTGTTTTGATTTGCATTTGCCTGATGATTAAGGATGTTGAACTTTAAAACACTTTTTTCTTTTTACTTATTTATTATATGTAAGTACACTGTAGCTGTCTTCAGAAACCCCAGAAGAAGGGGTCAGATCTCATTACAGATGGTTGTGATTCCAGAAGAGGGCGTCAGATCTCATTACAAATGGTTGTGAGCCACCATGTGGTTGTTGAGATTTGAACTCAGGACCTTTGGAAGATCAGTAAATGCTCTTAACCACTGAGCCATCTCTCCAGCCCCGCTAATTAGCTTTTATTTTACTAAAGTAAACATAATAAGGCAGTTGTCTTATATAAAGATATGTTTGATATGTCCTTAGAATAAGGAGCAAAATACCCATGAAAGGATATAGGTACCGAGACAAAATTTAGAGCTAAAATTTAGATGAAAGGATGGACTATCCAGAGACTACCCCATCCGGGGATCCATCCCATCATCAACCACCAAAACCAGATACTAATGCGCATATCAACAAGGTTTGGCTGAAGGGACCCTGATATAGCAGCCTCTTATGAGGCTATGTCAGTGCCTGGCAAACACACAAGTGGGTGCTCACTGTCAGCTAATGGATGGAACACAGGACCCCCAATGGAGGAGCTAGAGAAAGTACCCAAGGATCTGAAGGGGGCTGCAACCCTGTAGGTGGAACAATAATGAACTAACCAGTACCCCCTGAGCTCATGTCTCTAGCTGCATATGTATCAGAAGATGGCCTAATCGACCATCATTGGGAAGAGAGGCCCCTTGGTCTTGCAAACTTTATATGACCCAGCACAGGGGAATGCCAGAGTCAAGAATGGGAGTGTTGGGGTGGAGGAGCAGGGGCAGAGGGAGGGTATAGGGAACTTTCGGGATAGCATTTGAAATGTAAATAAAGAAACTATCTAATAAAAAAAAAAAGAAAAAAAAAAGATATATTTGAATGCCTATTTTATTTATCACATGCATGCTAATGAGACTTACAGCTACCCTGAAACTCAACCTATTCATAAACCATATAATAGAATGATAGTGTGTACAAATCAATAAAAAGTGTTAAAAATTTAGAATCATGGGAAAGATTGAAATAAAATGCAGTACTCATCTAAAATTTCATGAATCTTAGATTTATTATCAATTTTTATACATAATGACTATAATTATATTCAATATTTCACCCAACCAGATCCCAAAGTTTTCATGCATTTACTTTTGAAGTATTCACATATGAACAATTAATCTACCTTACACCTACGTGTCTGTTTGATCAGTGATAAGATGGAGAATTATCTGGGTTCAAAATAAAATTATAAATTGTATTATTCCAGAAAAATGGCCGAAGTAGGTGAAATAGGGGAATCTAACTGGAGAGGCGGGAACGAGACTGAAATAGAGTGAAAGAGAGGAAAAAAGCTAACAGTGAAGATGTTTGAAACCACAATAAAAATATTGTGTGAATTTATCTAAAGATACTTCAATATATGTATATAATAGCTACATCTATCATTCTGTATCTAGAAACACCACACACACACACACACACACACACACACACACACACAGAGAGAGAGAGAGAGAGAGAGAGAGAGAGAGAGAATTAGATATTATTAGAATTATGCCACATTGTGCAATAGTCCTCCAAGACAGAACCAAAAAATACTTAAAATAATAATAATAAATAGTAATAATAATAATATCAATAACAGTGAAAACATGACAATGGTGACAATGGAAACAACAGCAATAACAACAGCATTTTCTAAGTTGCTGCTTAAGGGAATAGGAAACATTCCTTAAACAATATGGGCTATTGCTCTGGCCCATATTGCCTTCCATAATTTGAAAGGAAACACCTATTGCTGAAAGCGAACCTGTACATTGAGTACAGCCCTTGGAAGAATTGAACTGAAATGGATGTGGAAGCCTTGTCACTGTGGACTGGCTCTCATTATATCAGAAGTGGTTGTGCAAGCTACTAAGGTTCGGAAGGGATTGGTTGCTCTACCAAAGTGCTAAGAGTTTTCTATGAACTACCCCAATGACTTACACAATGTATTTTCTATTTCTATGAAGTACAACATATTTTCTGTGAACTACAACAATGACAAATTGGACAGACATCTCCAACATTATGATAGTGACATTTTGTCTTAGGGTAACCAACAAGTGTCTAATTTGACTTACAGACCTCCCATGTCTAGTACTAGAAACTTAGTCAACTCTCCATGGCAGGTTATACACTGTAGAGGAGAACCGACTACTCTCAACCATATTTTAAAAATGAAATTAGCAGGGCTGGAGAGATGGCTCAGTGGTTGAGAGCACTGACTGCTGCTCTTCCAGAAGTCCTGAGTTCAATTCCCAGAAACCACATGGTGGCTCACAACCATCTGTAATGTGATCTGATGCCTTCTTCTGGTGTGTCTGAAGGGAGCAATGGTGATGGACTCATATGCATAAAATAAATAAATAAATATTTTAAAAATATGAAATTGGCTAAAATGCTGTAAGTGTTACCCAAAAGAAAAATAGAAATATAGACATAGGTTAAAAAATATATGATCACTAAATTCTGTGAGTATAAAGCTCATTATCTTTCAGCTTTCCAAATTTGGTAAGTGGCTGTTTGTGTTCGATAGTAGAAAGTTGTCAATGAAAAATTAAAATATATTTTACCAGTGGATAAAAGTGCTTAAGAGGCTCTTTTCCTATATGTTTAGTATCAGAGAATCACTTCCTATAACTGAATAAATAACAAGTCATAATAGCAAGGAAAACGTGCAAAAGACCAAATGAAATGGTATTGGCCTCACATTTCATAGGGTTTCTATGTTTCATAGAACTTCATTCAACTTCAGGATACGAGAAAGCCTCTGAAGTCAGGATCTTCTTTGAACTCAAAGATTTGTACACATCCACAAATTTAGTGATGCTTTGGGGATATGAGTTTATAAAGCTTTCACTTTTATTTATTTATTCTTTAAGAACAGAGAATAAGGCTTAATAATTATGCACAAGATAAATCACAGAGCAATCTAATTCACTAAAATTACATTAGCAATAAAGACACAGTTAAATTCATATTGATATATGAAATTGTGAGGAATGCTAATACATATAATTAGCATTTAATAAGATAGCTACAAGTTAATTGGACATCAATTTGCATAGGTCATAAATGCCATTTCTTATCATAATTAATCCCACATCCTCAATATAATGTTCATACACTTTGTGATGAATTATTAAAATATACTTCCTCATTTTATGTATAGAATGAGTTTGGTTCTCACATATTTTCAAATAAGCATTCTTTTCTTAAAATTATTAGTTCATGTTCAGAAACACAATACCTTAAAATTCATCATAAACAAGCATTAATTGTTGATGATTTATTCTCCTTCCTATAATCTCATTGAATATATCTAGATAGATTGAAGACCTGTGACTTCCACCAAATGTTAAAGTAGACCCATAATGTTATGTTCTTTGAGCACCTGAGCACAGATGAAAAAACTGAAAATGACTGACAAGTAGCTACTCTCTTAGTTCATTACAAAGAAAAATTAAACGTTTAAATGTTCTTTATTTCACCATCACCCACCTAATGAGGGAAATATTATATCAATAATTTTAAGGGTTAGAGGCACACAACAAAATCTAACAAATTATCTAGACAGTGTCCCAATGAATTGTTCTTCTAGAGGGGCCAGAGCTATGGTGAGAATTACCTTCCAGAATAATCACCTAAGTTTCAATCCTCAGAATTCATGGGAAGCCAAGGGGGATACCACAGCTATGCTGTCCAACTATGACTATATGGAAAGTGGAGACAGGAGAATCCTTGAAAAATAATGAACCAGATGTCATGGCATATGCATTAGCAAAACAATCAAGAAGAAACTGTCTCAAATAAGTTGGAAGGCTAAAACCTACACCTATATCTGAGTTTGTCCTATGATTGCCAACTTAGATCTATGTATAATAGAACTGTACATGAGTATACACACACACACACACACACACACACACACACACATGCACGTACACGCACACGCACATGTGCATGCGTGCTTATCTACACAGAAAAAAATGAAACAGTTAAACCAACAAAATAAGAATAATTATGGAAGATACTTCACAGCATGTGGTATATATTATTTCAGCTGCTTGGTTTCAGATAAATGTCTAAAGGGATTCATAATGTTACAAGTTTAGTCTCACTCAGAACACATGAAGGGAAACAGAAATATCTTCTGAAGAGAAGATATCAGAGTGAAACGTTGATAATAATTTACTGGTAATTTGAACATAAAAAATATTTGTAAGAAAATTTGTCTAGGGTAAGAAACAATGAGAATTCAGAGGAGTAGTGCTGAGGGAATATCTTGAGCTCCAAATAATTATGCTTTGTAAAGACTCTAAAGTAGAAATGATCACAAAGTAGTAATATAATTAATTCAGTCAAAAATAAATAGCATGAAAGACAGTTTACAGTACTCATCTGAGAATGGACAAAGGACAATCCCCAAGAACATATTTAAAGGTCATATGGAGAAACAATGTAACCACAATTGATATGCATTTATGAAAGAATATAGTGTACTTGTTATTGGCATATTACATTTATCATTTGTGTACAGACATACATCTTACTATACTCAATACCATTTGGATGTTAATAACATCTTGGAATTCATATCTCAAAACTTTAACCATACTATGTTCTAGTGTTTGCCTACGGGACTTCTCAGTGAGTTCAGTTTTGGTTATAAATTGAGTTGGTCCAATGTCAATTGACTCAATGCCTTTACCACACAAGAGAGTAGAGATCCCCAATGTTTTTCTTTCTTTTATCATGTAAAGACAAAGGAAGAAATAGTCTGGCACACTTCACCATAATCCAGCTAGGCTGTATTGGAGTTTACATGTCTGGGCTCTAGAGACCAAAGAAAATTTGATTTGTTTTGTTTTGCTTTGTTTTTTCATTCAAGTAACTTTGTCCCTAGTGGTGTTCTATAAGCAGACTATAGAACAGAAGTATCATTCTTAAATAACTCCCCCCAAAAAACTTGTTATGAGATTAGAAATTGAATGCATATGGTGAGAATGCATTGTGTGTACCTTACAGAAAAAAAAAATGATTTGGAAGTTTCTACTTCTCAGCTTCCTATATTTAAATTACTGAACTTCAATATCCAGCCCAACAAAAGTAGATTTTTAGATATGAAGGAAAACAAAACAAAATGGAGTGTATTTTCAAAGCAGCATTTCTTTCTTTTGTTTTATAATATTCCTTATGCACTGAAGGAAAGCATAGATAACCTAAGTATACAGATTAATATATTATTCAGGTCTGGTTAAAAAAAAACAAAGACATACAATGGGGTAAATGTTACCCTGACCCCAGCTTTCTGTATTATTGAAAGTCAGATTACAATGAAGTTATATCTGCCCAGAATTTGGGGGAGAACCAGGTTACTCAAACATATACCCAATAGCGTTCTCTTTTTAAAAATGAAAGAAGTTGAGAGACATACATTATTAAATGTATTTATTATGATTTTCCATCATGGGTCATACAATTCTTTTGTTTGCTTTTTTAATTTTACCTAAAAAATATGAGCTCTCAATACAAATAAAAATGCATAGAAAGAATACAACAAATATATTTCAAGGTTCAATAAAGTCAAACATTAGGAGGATTGAAGTATCAGGTAGTAAAAGATGCTATAAAAAAAGTGTCTTGAAAATGATTGTGTCAGTAAGGGGGTTGCTGCCCAAGCATAATGACTTGGGCTCTATCCCAGGTAGCCTGAGATGTTAGATGGAGAAAACCCAGGCTCTAAAGTTGTTGTTTGACATAAACACACATGTCATGGTATACATGCCTCTAAATGTAATACATAATTAAATGTAGAAAATAAGGTATAAAAAAAGAAAATTGGTATTAAACATATTCAAACAAAAAGTTGATAATACTAAAAAAGAAAAAACTGCAATTGACAGATAAGTGTAAATTATGAAGCCTTGCCCCATTCCCATCCTAGGTCTCCTGCACATCCCAGATATGTCCTCCCCGCCCACTTCCAATGTTTTCTCTCTTCCCTGTTCTCCCTGCACCTGACCTCACATCAATTCTCATCCCCATCCCCTCCCCCATCCAGTTCGCTCTCCACAACCACCTCTGATATTGATTTTGTTTCCTGTTCTAAGAAAGATTCAAGCATACTTCCTTGGGCCGTTTTAACTATTGGTTTTCTTTTGGTGTATGGATTATAGCCTGGGTATTCTGTACTTTAAAGCTACTTGTAAGTGAGTACATAACATGCATGTCCTTTGGGTCTGGGTTACCTCTTGTTCTCTAGTTCCACCCATTTGCCTGCAAAAATGCATAATGTCCTTGTTTTTAACAACTGAATAGTATTCCACATTTGTTTAGACATTTTCTCTATCCATTCTTTATTTGAGAGGCATCTTAGGTACTTTCCAGTTTCTGGCTATTACTAATAAACCTGCTATGAACATACTTAGCAAGCATTTTTGTGGGATGTTGCAGCATCTTTTGGGTTTATGTTCAGGAGGAGAATATCTGGTTTTGAGGTATAACTGTTCTTAATTTTCTTTGACACCACCAAATTGATTTGCAGAGTGGTTGTACAAATTTGCATTTCCACCAGCAATGAAAGAATGTTCCCCTTGCTCCACATCCTCACCAGCATGTGCTGTCCCTTAAGTTTTTTTACTCTAGCCATTCTTCAGGATGTAAGGTAGAATCTCAGAGTTGTTTTTATTTGCATTTCCCTGATGAAAAAAAGATGCTGTAAATTTTTTAAGTGTTTCTCAGCCATTAAAGATTCTTTGGTTGAGAATTATGTTTACCTTTATGCCCAATTTTTAATTGGGTTATTTGGGTTGTACATGTCTAACTTCTGTAGGGAATAGCCCTAAACTCCTTTGGTACAGAAGACAACTTCCTGAGAAGAACACACATAGCTATAGCAATAAGATCAGTACTTAACAAATGAGACCTCATGAAATTGAAAACCTTCTGTAAGGCAAAGTGCACTTATTGCCAATAGGACAAAACCACAGACTACATTTTGGTAAAATATGTACCACCCTACATATCACCCATGGCTAACATCCAAAATGTGGAGCATTTTCTTACTTACTATTTGATGTGGGAGATACTACACATTGTGAGCTTGTTGTCCTGAGTACTATATGATTCAGGGAACACAAGCCATTAAACGGCACTCCTCCATATCCTCTGTATTAGCTCCTGCCTCCAGGTTCCTATCCTATTTGAGTTCCTGCTCTGATTACCTTCAGTGACAAACTGTGAAAAGAAAGTATAAGCAATATAAACACTTTCCTTCTCATGTTGCTTTAGTCATGAATTTCATCACAACCCTTGCTAAGACAAGAAATAGGGAGAGGAATACATCCTTCCATGTAACATGGTGCAAGGCAGCCTGACCCCATGGTTCATAGGTCTCATATTAACTAAAGTCAACTCCCTTTCCCAAAGAAAAAGCAACCTCTGTCCTGTAGTGTACATTTCCCATACTAACCATACCACCTTCACTCACTTAGCCTTGGTCACATAAAAATCAAACACACTTCTTGGAAACCTTTGAAAGCCAAATTATAATTTCTTCAGAACCCTGCTGCACAGGTCACTGAGAAGTTACTAAGACTTTACATAAAGGAAAATTCAACCTAACCTTGCTTCCCCTCTCCTATAAACCTAACGGTGCCCTAACTTCTATTTACAGACACCCTAAAAACATTATCCATATTTAGTAAAACGCAAATGCTACCTTACCCAAAGGAAACGGTAAGCTTCTCTATTATTCTTTATCATCTATCTTATTATTATTCTTATCATCTATCTCTATGATACTCAGGACTATATTATCTTTTTTAAATTAAATTTCTGTCATATTTACTTGTTCTGTAAAATGTAATTTTACCCTGGGGATTAACTTTTTTTTATTTTTATTTTTTATTTTTTATGAAACTCATCCAGTTTTGTTCACAGTAAACATCCTGTAACTTTTTTCTTAGAGACTAAGTTACAACCTTAGATTGCTAACTGAGTACATATTAATGCCAAGTTTCTCATATTTAAAGTAAGCTCAATCTAGCACATATTCAAAATTTTTATAGTTTATATTATAGCATTTGTCTTTCAGTATTGCCTGTTATATTTTCATAAGAGCTAATGCTGATATTTCTATATCAAAGTAGTCTGTGAAAATTCCCCTAGCAATACTGACATGTCAACTGGCCTTGTCATTATGCAGGTCTTATTTAGGGAAACCATATTATTGAGATATCATGAGGAAACCTTCCCTGTCAGAGCTAGAAAACATGATCTCTCAGCATGCTTCCTTGTCTTCTGGCTCTTACAATATTCCCACCCCCTCATCCTCAGTGTTCCCTAAGCTTTAGGTGTAGAGACTGGTATTGTGTGTGGTGGAGGTATCAATGTGAACTGAGAACTATATATCATGGATTTCTCTGCATTTTGACTAGTTATGGATATCTGCAGTCACTTTTATTTACTGCAAAATGAAGTGTCTCTGGGGTTGTATGAGACTTACGCTCAGCTTTAAATATATTGACAATTATTAAACAATAATTAAAATTATGTTGGTTTAGGAAAATAGAAGTAGTGGGCTCTCTTCTAAAATCAATGACCTCACTGTCTCTAAACACTTATTGATGAGCAACACTAAATGGGGACAGTATATTTTACATTGTGTGTGTGTGTGTGTGTGTGTGTGTGTGTGTGTGTAGTGTGTCTGTGTCTGTGTCTTTCTGTCTCTGTCTCTCTCTGTCTCTCTCTGTCTCTCTGTCTCTGTCTCTTTCTCTGTCTCTGTCTCTGTCTCTCTCTCTCTCTCTCTCTCTCTCTCTGTGTATGTGAGTTTGCGTGTGTGTTTGTGTGTGTGTGTGTGTGTGTGTGTGTGTGTGTGTTTGTGGTGTCTGTGTATCAATACCAATAACTGCACAGGTCGTCAACATGAAATAGAATGAGAGGAAACATGAGGAGTTGGAGGAGAAAGACTGTTGTGTGAAATAATGTAAAATTATTTGTTTATGAAATTCTAATTTGTAAATAATAAATTTATAAAAGTAGCCCACACCTTGAACTTTTCAGTACTTATACTAAACTTCCTCTCCATTAGTTCTATAGCCAGGAAGGACACAGTGAAACACAATATCATTTTTGTTTAAGTAAAGGCATGCTGGACATCAAGGGATTTAAAGGCCACCATCCATTTCCGAAATGCCTCCTCAGTCTGCAGGATACCCACTCTTTGACTGGTGCAACTGCAATAGATCTTGATAATGGCACCATTTGTAACTTTTCTGACAGAAGAAGAGTGTTTCTTCTACTTAGCAAAAGGCTTCATTGCCACTAAATTAGATTCTGTTGAATAACCTAAAAAGAAAGCATCACACGAGATATCCGTGGATCATTGATTCAAAGGTGATTAATTCCTAAGGAACTGGCCTCTCAGAGAAAGGACAGGATGACACCTACACTGACGGTATTTCTGGCCTAATTTTTTCCTGTAGATGATATCAAACAGAATAAAGCCATGATGATCTGCTAACTAAAATCACTTTCGCATATTGTATTTTCTTTGTGTGAATGGAAATTAATGTACACATGCTCAAGTCCATGTGTGCACAACAGTGCATATGTATGTTGAGGCAAGTGGTGCCAGAAAGGTGTCTTCCTTTTATGTCCTCCAATTTATTTGAAAGACAGGGTCCCACATTGAATATGGAGTTTATGACATGGCAAGATTAATTTAACCGGTGAGCTGCAAGGAACCTGTTGTCTGTACCCCGCAAGTGGTAAGGTTACAGACTGCCTCTACCACACCCACATGCAAATCTGATGGAGGCATTTCTCCCATGGATGTTCCCCCTTCCCAGTAACTCTGGTTTATGTCAAACTAACATAAACCAACTAGTATGCTTGGTGGTTCTACATTGCATCATGTTGCCAACTGTAAGTGTCATAACCATGTCAGGGAGAGATTATTTTCAGAACCTGGGCTTTCAGAAATTTTGCTGCATTAATGGGAGAACTTAATATGTTTAAAGTGGTGAGAGAGACATTCTATTTAAGTTGTTTATTCTTGTTTGTTTGCCACTCTCGGATCTGAGCTGTTGCTCACAGATGAACACCTCCATTTATCCTCCATTTTACCTTGTTCTTCTTTCAAAGCCAGGGGGAAATTTCTCCTGAGATTCAAGATTGCTCCAATTTGAAGAAAGGCCATTAAAATCATAATGACAATGAACCAGTAATGGCAAATCCCTTCATCTTTCACATAAAGCATATGCATAAATTATGGCTATAAACTTTGTGATTTGAAGGAAGAGATTGTGCAGAATATGTCCTCCAAGATTTGGCCAGTTTGCTGCCCATTTCTGCATTTTATCTACTTCCACATAGCATGACTAGTGCAGAGTCCCATGACCCAGCCCTAACGCCTTCACATTTACACAGAGCCTTCACATCTATGAACTGCTATCCTGTTACCATTATAACAATGGGCCTACAAATATTTGAGTTAATCCAGTTGTTGATCTCTGAAGTCTGTCATATGAGTTGAGGTGGACATTTTTCTTAGTGGAAGAAAATAAAATACTTTCAGTAAAAATACCAGTTTTGGTTTCCTTATAGCCCTTTTGAACAGTTTCAAAAACTGTTTATTCTTGTTTGAACATTTGACTTTTTCTTCATTTCAAGTGATATATTTTACATATTTTAGGTGATCAGCTGTAATTTATCTCTGTATACACATCTCCTGAATGCTACTTGTTAAGACTGCATTAAAACAAGCAGACTTTTTACAGAACTACAAATCTCCATGCTTTGTAGATGAATACAAACAATGAAAAGAAGAAAGAAAACATCTCCCTTTTCCCAAAGTGATGATTCTTTACATGATTATGCAGTTTTCTTACCTTCTGACCTATGTGTTCCCTGCTCCAGTTAAGCAACCTCTTTAGTAGTCCTTCTTTTCACATATTGAACCACAGAATTGTAATTTTTTTTGCATCTGAATTAATGAGACACTATTGAAAGCCTAATGTCAATACTAAAAGCTATAAAACCACACTCATTTTCTAAGAGATGCTTCCTTCTTTTATTTTTCCCAAAAGAATTTGCTTCCTTTTAGCATCCCTTATCCGACTTCAGCTTAGGATATTTGCAAATTTGAGACTTTCATCTCTTTTTCTGAATGTCCAGCAGGCACACAGAGTCATCCTTTGAGTCAGTCAGGTACAGAGAGCGAAGACCTTCCCCACATCTCAGACACTTGCTTGACTGGGAGGCAAGCCAAATCATTCGTTAGGGAAGCCGCCCTAGACTTCCTGTTGTTCATAATCAACTTGTACAAGAGTATCATCTTTAGTGATTTGCAATTATTATCAATTTGACTTGATTGCCAAGCCCCAGAGAGATCCCAATTTTAATGAAGTGCTTATCTTCCCCATCCCAGAGTCTCTGCTTTGTTAATATTTGATACCAAGATGAAATCTGAGAGAAGAACCCACTCTTTTACATGTTCTGCTGATACTATTTAGCATTTGAAATACTGGGGGCAATTGATCAAACTAGCAGAAGAGATTGGGAAAGGAAAGGGAAGATGTGGCATGGAGTGGAGGCAAGGCCAAGAAGGATTGAATTCAGATCTGTATTAAAATGGTTTCCAGAGAAAGTGAGAGAAAACAGTTCATGCAACAGTTACAAAGGTAGGGACCAGGAAAGCCAGAAAACTTACCATATCTGGAAAACATTAAAGAGGATATGCTCAATATTTGTAGAGCTTTTCAACCTTTTAATTTCAAATAGGAAAAAAATATACTATTTCCTTCCATACTTAATAGACCAGACTGATTTAGTTTTGGAACAAAACTACTTTCTCTGAACTTGGTTTACTTTTCTTTCCCATATTTCTGTTCTTCAGACATTCTGTGTCTACCTTGGCAAAGTAAACGCTCGGTGTTTGGTGGATATTTAACCTCTCCAGAGAACAGCCATTTATAAAACAATCTGTTTAGTTGTTTCTGGAATAAAAATTAAATGAGATAGAATTCGAATACATATTTTTTTTTTAGATTGGAAAATGTAGACAGAAATGCACAAACATTAAAATAGATAATATAGCGCACTCATAGGTGTATAATATATTTATAATTTAAATTCATAATGAGTAAGGTCTGTCTTTAATAGGTTAAGAGCTTTTGAATTTTTTCCAGAAGACAGGATATACATAAAAAATAAATGAAAAAATAAGGTATAAAGGATAAAAATATCTGTTAAATATGATAGTTAATAATCTTAAACTTTGGTTCTAAAGTGACTTCTTCAGATATTTTGTAGAATGCTAAGGACCACTGTTCCTTTTTTCAAGTGAAGGTATAGATTACTTAACTGAATACATTGGTGGTATGATGAAGTTAATACATCTCAACCCTCCTTCAAATTGGACAAGTCAGGGTTGCATCATGATTTATTGTTGTATTCTCTATAATCAGAACATATATTAAAGGCAAATAATAATAAGTCTAGCCTCATCCTGATGGTATCTAAACTAACTATAGACTCAAAAGCATAGTTTTAATTGTAAAATATGACTTTTAACTGATACATTTCCCTCTTTTTTAAGTTAATGTATTTAATTGAATAATAAGAACAATAATAAAATAAGAATAGATATAATATTTACAATTTCATGTCTGTGTTTTGGGGTAATAGTAGAAACATTTTTTTCTTTTTTATCAACGATATATATCAAGTTATAAACATGTTTTAAGATCCCAGTGAATAGCTTACAGACCATTTCCTACAGTATCTTATAGAGTAACAGATCTCTTCCACACTCTGTTTTGTGATTCTATATATTTGCTATATTTTATTGTCCATGAACATGGCTGTATTATGACTTTTATTTTTCTATAAATTGCATTTTGGGAGTTTTAGAATATTGTTCTACATACCTGTCATTCATTCTTCACTTCTGCTTTTTTGATTAAATCATTAACTTTTTTCCTGACTCACTATTCAACATAATAATTTTTATAAATCTATTTGTGTGTATTGATGTGCATACTAGTATAATAAATATGCAAGCAACATATATTTATAACAAATTTATATTATATACATACATTGAGTGATTGTTTACAGTTATTTAAGATGAATAACTGAATTTAATTTTTTATTATATATCGTTCCGTTTGAATTCTTTTAAACTTCTTAAAAAACAGGGAACATTTGAAATTTAAGCCATCATGTGATTTTACATTTAGTAGCCCTAATTAAAGAAATAAAATTATTTTAAATAAAAGTTTGAAGGGAAATTATTTAACTTATTAATGTTTAAAGCTTATTTGCATCCAGCCAGCACATTCCCAAAAGCAAACATCCAAAAGGAACATGCGCCTGTCCCCTACCAATTCCCTTCCATCTGCACATACTCCTGGTATATTCCTACACGGTCCTTTTCCAGTGTCTTCATTGGAAATCTTTCCAGCAGGTAAACCTTTCAATAATTGACCCCTTTTGATAGTTGACCATCTATGAACAGTTATGTAGAACCAACATATGTCTCAAATTAAGCACTGATTACAAGATTAGTGCTTGAATACAGATAGAAATTTACTTCCCACTCTGCCTTTCTAGGCTAGGGAGAATTCCCACACAAATCGTGCTGCTGCAGGCCTGCCAGGTATTTCCTGGAAAAACAGACAACCTACCTGTTTTCTCCTGGGACTGTAGAGTTCCTGTGATGAAAGAAGCCTTTTAAAACCTCGAGGCTTATACATTTGCTTTACATACAAGAAAAAAATTGATCTAGAGATAAAAATGAAATGGCTTTTGCCCACCCACATTGTTTGGAGTTAAACCAAGGCAGAGTCAAGCAACCAGCCTAGAGATGTATGTGATAGCCTTCCAGCTGTAGACATAAATAAAATCGTTTCATAAAGAATTTGATGGTTGGGTTTCTATTGGAGTAGTTCTATGATTTCCCCCTTCATTATTTTATTACCAGTGCTGACTAATCATGGCAGACATGCAATTCTTGTGACGCTCAGCCAAGAAAATTATATGCAAAACCCAGTGCCTGACAATTTCAAACTGCAAGAAAAAGAAAATAAAAATAGAAATCACTCCTTACAAATCATGATTAAACACGAGAAATTAAAAAAAAAAAAAGACATTGAAAAAATATCCAGCAAACTGAAGGGCATTTACTCAAATATAGATTGATAAATCCCAGGAAGATGTAGTGAACTTTGCACATGCCTATGGTTGGTCCATATTATGCCTTCATCCTTTCCAACAACCTCCGTTTTGACAATATAGTACAACTAAGCAAGAGATATGTTCATTCAATTAAAGTGGAGTTAAACTCTCACGTGTCTCCTCAATGGAATATAGTGCCATAGAAACGGAAAATGAACACAGAAGGCCAATCCTGAAGATATCCCACCATTGAAATCCAGACACAAAGTGAAGACTAACCAGAAACCCATCATGGAAGTCAAAGAAGTAAACAAGTCAGAGTGCTTTGACAGGCTCCCTCCTAACTACACTGATCACAAGGCAATGTGCAGATGATGGATGCTCTCTCGGCAGAACTGGAAATATCTCTGACCATGCGTCATCAGCTAAATGTGAGATTTGCACACAGCTAGGAAGGAGAGTGTACCAGAGGCATGGACTTATGCAATGCTTGTGAATAGCATGTACAAAGGATGCATCCTCCAATTCTCATATAGCCCAATCAGAATTTCTCAACCTAGAAACTGTATACAATCAACTCACGGTATTCCTTGTTCTCTGGCTCTAAGTGCTCTCAAGGTAATAGATTGTGGATAACTATGGTATTTATACCATTTATTCCTGATTCTCTGTGATTGCTGCCCTCATTTCCTAACATCCAATATTTTTACACTATTATTTCTTATTCTGTCACCCTTTTATGGTCTTTGGTAGGAAGGCAAATCCAGCTTCATGTCACTTCATACGGTCAGGAGGAAAAAGACACTCCAGTATTTTCTAGATAGGTGCTCATCTTATGTGAAGCAGTACTTCATTTCCTGGTGTTAAAGGAAGTCCCAAACCCATTCATCCTTTCTTGCAGTCTTCCATACCTCCAAATACTTCAGGAAGTTTTATTTATAAAGTGAACATTCAGGAAAAACAAGTCATGGAGTTAGGTGTACTTGTGCACATATTGAATGGCATTGGCAGTTAAAATTCTTTGCTCTTGCTTTATTTTTATTTATTTATTTTTTTTACATTTTGCCTGGAGACATCAAGGACCTGCACTTTAACTTTGAAATCGTATGATTGCATCAGAGTCAGTCCTGGAGTTACTTATCCTTCATTAACGTTGCATAATTAGTCATGTGACCTTTTAATATACTCGATCAAATTTTCCATTACAAGGGAACTTATCAAAGATTATGTTTTAATATTGCGATACTGTTTCTGTTTTAACTTGTTAGAAGTTTTCATTTTTCATTAAATATATTATTAATATTATTATTATTAGTGGGTTTTGTTACTTTAATTTAACAATTTATTATTACTATTATTATTATTAATTATTATTATTATTATTAAATATTTTTACAGTCCAGTCCTTAACTCCCTCCTTATCTACCCTCTGACAGTTCCTTATCCCATACTTTCTCCCCCCTTCCCCTGCACACCCCCAGATCTCCCCCCTATCTGGGGTCTCAAGTCTCTTGAGAATTAGGTGCTTCTTTTCTCACTGATGCCACACCAGACAGTCCTCTGCTGTATATGTGTCAGGGGCCTCATATCAGCTAGTGTATGCTCCCTGGATGATGCTTCACTGTCTAAGAGATTTCAGGGGTCCAGGTTAGTTGAGACTGCTGGTCTTCTTATGGGGTCACCTTCTTCCTCGGCTCCTTCCAGCCTTTTCCTAATTCAACCACAGGGGGCCCTGGTTTCTTTCCATTGGTTGGGTGTAAGTATCTGTAGCTGGCTCTTTCAGCTGCTTGTTGGGCCTCTCAGAGGGCCATGCTAGGTTCTTGTCTGTAAGTTCATCATAGCATTAGTAATTTTTTCAGGCTTCAGGGCCTCCCCTTGAACTAGATCCCAATTTGGGCCGGTCACTGGACCTCCTTTCCCTCAGTTTCTTCTCCATTTTTGTCCCTGCAGTTCTTTTAGACAGGAACAATTCTGGGTCACAGTTTTTGACTATGGGATGGCAGCCCCATCCCATTTTTATACATTTTTAAAATTTTTCCTATAGACATACCAATATATTTTAATTATATTCACCCCAACAGCTCCCATATTCACCTAACTGAACTTCTCTCAACCACTCTGCCACTATTCTTTTTGGCAAATATGCTATTGTAATTTTTGCAAACATCACATGAGATCCACAATTTTCTCTACATTTGCATCTCTACATCAATAAATGAGGTCAGGTGTCAGACCTCCCCCAAACTTGTTAACATAAAGAGAATTATCAGTTTTGGAGTCCCGAGCTACAGAGGCATTCATGTAATTCACCTTTGACCATAATGCAACTAGACCAAATTTATCATATACACTCTAGATATTTCTTCTTCATTTCAATATCCAAGATTCTACAAATTAAAATAAGAGTTCAGTGCAAGTCCAGATTAAATTACAGTGTAGAAAAATATGGTCTATGTTATCTTCCTTTTCCATTTGTTTATCAACTCTTAGGGACTCACATTTTCTTTCTCTCATTGGTGACATGATTATTATGTCACATTTTATATCTTGAGGAAAATGCATGAAGTTGCTAGAGGAAATGGCAAACACACAGATATATGAAGAAGGTGGTATTAAAATTGCCTGTAGTGTAAAGTGGATGCAAACAAAGTTGTAGTTTTTTAAAGATATTTTCTTTATTTACATTTCACATGCTATCCCAAAAGTTCCCTATACCCTCCCCCCTGCCCTGCTCCCCCACCCACCCACTCCCACTTCTTGGCCCTGGGATTCCCCTGTAGTGGGAAATGCCACCACTACTTGTAACATTTGCAAGACCTAGGGGCCTATCTTCCCAATGATAGCCAATTAGGCCATCTTCTGCTACATATGCAGTTAGAGACATGAGCTCTGGGGGTAATGGTTAGTTCGTATTGTTGTTCCACCTATAGGGTTGTAGAACCCTTCAGCTCCTTGGGTATTTTCTCTAGCTCCTCCATTGGGGGCNNTGTGCTCCATCCAATAGATTGCTGTGAGCATCCACTTCTGTATTTGCCATGCACTGGCATAGCCTCACACGAGACAGCTATATCAGGGTCTTTCAGCAAAATCTTACTGGCATATGCAATAGAGTCTGGGTTTGGTGGCTGATGATGGTATGGATCCCTGGGTGGGGTAGTCTCTGGATGGTCCATCCTTTCGACTTAGCTCCAAACTTGGTCTCTGTAACTCCTCCCATTGGGTATTTTGTTCCTTATAAGGAGGAAAGAACTATCCACATGTTGGTCTTCCTTCTTGATTTTCTTGTGTTTTGGAAATTGTATCTTGGGTTTTCTAAGTTTCTGGGCTAATATCCACTTATCAGTGAGTGCATATCAAGTGAGTTCTCTTGTGATTGGGTTACCTCACTCAGGATAATATCCTCCAGATACATTCATTTGCCCACAAATTTTATAAAATTGATTGCTTTTAATAGCAGAGTAATGCTCCATTGCATAAATGTGCCACATTTTCTGTATCCCTTCCTTTGTTGAGGGACATCTGGGTTCTTTCCAGCTTCTGGCTATTATAAATAAGGCTGCTATGAACATAGTGGAGCATGTGTCCTTTCCTTATTACTAGTTGGAAGATCTTCTGGGTATATGCCCAGGAGAGTTATTGCTGGATCTTCCAGTAGAACAATGTCCAATTTTCTGAGGAACTGCCAGACTGACTTCCAGAGTGGTTGTACAATAAAGTTGTGGTTTTAAAGTTGAATATTTATAGCAGAGACATTTCAGGGTCACCAGAAGAGTCAACGGCTGTGCAAAGGCTTGGAAGTCAGAAAAGATTCATTGTCCACAGTGATCTAGCAATTGTGTTTAACTTGTACAAATTATGTAAAATCTATGGATTTCAGTGTCATAAACTTATGCTCTAAGTTATAAAGATATTAACTGTAATAATTAGTTCAAACTAGAAACTAACATGCTACCTCTTGCTCTTTGGGATCATATGTACCATGAACTTAGCCAACAAGCAGTTCATGAAATGTGTTCTCCTTTGTTTTAGTCTCAGGAGGCTGGTTCCTTAATGGTTAAATAACAGTTGCAGATGCAAAACAAAACTGTAAAGCATAAAGCAATAGTTGAATAGAAGGAAGTAGCTTTAAGCACTACCTTCTCACTTGACAATGTCCCTAAGTATTAGTTAGGACTCCTCTTGCTATTATTGATAAGGAAATACATAACCTAACTTACAGATGAATACCTCTTTACCACATCCCACTATGAGCAAAATGATGGCAGATTTCACCCATAAGATTTTCAATGGTAACACAAATATGTCACTTTGATAGAACTTGATTTCAGATACTGTATGATATATGCTGACTAGCACATGCTTATTTTGCACCTAAACTTTTATAAGTGTGTTAGATATTAGAGTCTACCATTGTAATTTACTCTGGAGACTAAGGTCTTATTTCCACTTTATGTTTGTGGCTTTGTGTAGTAACAACTGTGAAAATATAAAGGCTCTTATACTCAAATTGCAATTTCTAAATCAAACTTTAGAATAAAGAGGAGTTTGTGTCCTTATTTATTTTATATCTGGTGTGTAATTGTGGTGAGTGTGTGTGTGTGTGTGTACACATATATTTGTATCTTACTGATCACAAAAGTACAAGTATTGCTCTTTCCTCAAAAGAGAAATTTCGTCGCATGCTTATCATTCTTGTTACCATCTTCTGCCCATGACTCTCTTTTTTTCCATCTGGTTTCCAATCTATTTAGTTATTTTCCTTAAGACTAAGATCACATTTTTCATTCTATAAGAAACCAATAACAAGCATAATTTAAAAATTGCTATTAGGAAAACAAGTTCTATGTAAAAAAAAATGTAAAAGTTTAGGAATCATGGGGTATCTATTTTAATATGTTTGACATGTTTATAATAGATTTCTACAACTTTTTCTAATTAGCAAGTGAGAGTGTGTTGGAACAATGTCTGTAAGCAAATCTGGGAGCCAAATGCAAATTTTTAATGCTTTTTAACATGTTTCGCTTAATCCTTGAAAAAAATATATCTGAGGATATTATTATCCACTTTACATAGAGTAAAATAGAAACAGAGGAATTCAGCAGGTCATTAACTTCTGAGTTTAGTTACAAAATTCACAACTGACACTGTAGTGGCATAACATGGAATGTAATCTTGGACTTTTTATTGACCTGTTGTTCATTGTGGCAGCAAATTCAACTGGAAAGCCTTTCAAGACTAGATGGGGCTGGTTATAGATAAGCAGTGAGTTACTTCTGTTAGACATTAATGGGGACCCTGGATGCCTATGATTTGTTTTAATTTGTTTTATCAAATCACTTTTTTTATTTTAACCTCCAAGTGGAACGATGGGAAAGAAGTTGACTGTGAAAAGCCATGTAGACTCCTCAAGTAGAGATGTAAGAGAAATGAAAATAAATGACCCCATTAGGAGGGTGTTCATTCTGTCCCCTCTTCTGGTAGCCTTTTCAGAGTCTCTACTGGCCACTTAACACACCTGCCCTTAATTAAGCCTTGAGCTGCTGAAATAACAGCGCGTTCCCGGGAAGTCAACAGAGCCACCACAGTCATCTGTATAATTTGGCTACTCACATGAGAAAACAGACACTGCGCTATGAAAAAGCGAGAGACTTGCAAGGAAGCAGGGCTATTTGCTCATAACATTTAACAAGCGTTCTAAAGTGTTGACATAACTGGCCTGTACTGACTCATCAAAATCCAGTGGCCCGAGGCATGCTGGGATTGTGGAGGAGAGGGGAGTGTGACTAACTGCTACAGACTTGGGATTCTTTACCTTCTTCAAGAGACTCACACTCTCCGATGCCCTAGAGTGCCCCATCTGGAGGGTAGAGTACAGTTAGTCACAGAGGATCAAGAGCACTCATCTTTGAATGATACTAGTAAATTAAAACCAAGTATTTTTAAGCCAATTAGATTTCTAATTTTTTTCTCCCATTTGAGCAGCAGCAGAGGAACGCATTCACCGAAACTCATATTTCAAAATGAGATAAAGTGACTTTTGAAGCATCACAAGCTTTTAGAAAATAAAATTCAATACCGGTTCCTAAGCAAATTAATGAGACTCTAATTTCATAGCAAATAGAAAGCCAGTGGTTGGGTCACCAGAGAGGGCCAACTGAAACGGATAAATAAAGGTCTTTAGAAAACCATTAAAACTTTTAATGAAGCTTAACTTCAGACAAATTTCCTACAGCAGGAACAGGCTTCAACAAAATGAATACAAATAAATGGACAATTATTTGAGGATTTTCAACACAGCATTTTTGAGCAATCATTTATACTGATAATCAGAGAATCTTATTTTAAAACTATGTATACATAATATACAAATAAATTGTGGTGATATGTTACAAGATTCTGGTTTAAAAGTAGTTTCATGTACAAAAGATGTCTTATATGATTTATTTTAAAATAGCCTGTTTTGAGCCTAATAGAGCTGACTCCTGAAAGGCTCTGCCAGTGCCTGGCAAATACAGAACTGGATGCTCACAGTCATCCATTGGATGGAGCACAGGGTCACCAATGAGCCAGAGAAAGTATCCAAGGAGCTGAAGGGGTTTGCAGCCCCATAGGAGGAACAACAATATGAACTAACCAGTACCCCCAGAGCTCCCTGGGACTAAACCACCAATCAACAAAAACACATGGTGGGACTCATAGCTCTAGCTACATATGTAGCAGAGGATGACCTAGTTGGTCATCAATAGGAGGAGAGGCCCTTGGTCTTGTGAAGGTTCTTTGCCCCAGTATAGGGAATTCCAGGTCCAGGAAGCATGAGTGGGTTGGTTGGTGAGCAGGGGGAGGTGGGAAGGGATAGGAGAGTTTCGAGGAGAAACTAGGACAGGGGATAACATTTCAAATGTAAATAAAGAAAATATCTAATAAAAAAAGTTAAAAAAATACAATTGCCTGTTTTAAATGGCAAATTAAGATCTCACCAGTATAAATATAATTTTTGTTATTCAGTGTTTCTGTTTGAATTCAGGGAATATTCTTTAATCCTCTAAAAGATAAAAATGTAATACTAACAATCTTATCTTTTGAAGTTTTCTGAATATATATAAAAACATTCAAAGCTGCCTCACAAGATGGCTTCTGCTATAGCAGTCTCTCTTTGTTGAGCCAGCAAAAAAAAAAAAAAGATGTGTTTGGGGAAATAGTTTGAGAAGTATTGGTATTAGGTCTTCTTGTATGGCTGTTCCCTGAGAGGTTCTACCACTCCTGACCATTACAGATGAAGATAGTCACAGCCAACCATCAGATTGAGCCTGGGGACCCCAATGGAAGAGCTAAGGGAAGGACTGAATGGGGACTCAAGGGGATTGCAACCCTACAAGAAGAACAATACCAACTAACTGGACAAGCCAGAGCTCCTAAGGACTTAACCACCAACCAAAAAGTATACATGGAGGAAGTCATGACTCCAGTCACATATGTAGCGGAAGATGGCCTTATCTGTCACCATTGGGAGGGGAGGCTCTTGGTCCTGTGGAAGCTTGATATCCCAGCTTAAGGAGATGCTAGAGCAATGGGTGAGGTGGGAGTAGGAGAGTGGGTGGAGGAGCACCCTCATAGAAGCAGGGGTAGAGGGAAAGGGCGATGGTGTCGGGGTGTTGTGCGAGTGTAACCAGAAAGGGAGATATCATTTGAACTGCAAACAAATAAAACCATTAATAATAAATAAATAAATAATGAAAATGGTGTCGAGTCCCTTCAGGGTACTTGATGGTAGTGGAGTTATGACCAAAGTATTTCTAAATAAGATCCTGAATATTCCTTGGAAGAAGCTAAGAGTGAACATGATGTCACCTTTGATAATATCCAGACCCTCATGTTTCTAGTGTGCATAGAAGAGCTAAGAATAAATGTTCCTTTGGCTACTTCTTCAGGGTTTAGTAGAGATTTATTTACTTTATCCAAATTCTTATGAAAATAGAAAATTTTTTAATTACAAAGAAATTAAGATTAGGAAATATTTGGTTATTTCTCAGCCACAAATAAAGAAAATGACTCCA
The DNA here is from genome assembly GCF_900095145.1 of Mus pahari. Lineage (NCBI taxonomy): Eukaryota > Metazoa > Chordata > Mammalia > Rodentia > Muridae > Mus > Mus pahari. Next base: position 88,138,107 of record NC_034596.1, on the reverse strand, counting down.
AAATTGAACCTTTGCTATCCGTCTCCCAGTACCATTTCTCTTGTCTGTTTCAGTTGTTGCTTTTCTTTCATTTCCATGTTTGAACTGTGACACATTTATGTACTTTGTGATCATAAAAATCAAGCAATTTATTATCATATCTAATTATTATTTTATTCCTTTAAACTTCTCATATCCCACAGCAAATATTTTAATTGGAAATTTCATCTTGTTGAATAGCATTGAGGTTTGTTACTCTGACAATTGTGAATTGGGATGTAAAACATGCAGGTAAGTCCACATAAGCCCATGATGCCAGCACTCATGAGATGAGTGAGGAGAATCATAAAAACACAATGACAACACGGGGTTACAGAGTGGAACCATTTCTGTGAGGCGATTGGTGGGTGCTTAGAGAAGAGGAATGGGGGGATCAGTCTTCTTCAGGGAAAAGGCCCTGACAGATAATCTGATTGAACTGGCAACTGGTCAACCCTAAACAAATATACAGATAAGCATTGTAAAATGGACTCACCAGGATGTGTGTGTGTATGTGTGTGTGTGTGTGTGTGTGTGTGTGTGTATGTGTGTGTAGCAATAACAATTGTAGAAAAAGATGCCATGAATTTGAAAGAGAATTACTACAACATGAGAGGACGTTAGATGGCAAGATGGTTGGGTAGAAATGAATTAAATATAGTACTCATTAATAAAATTCTGAAAACCAAGATAAAATACTTATTTATAACTTCAATGGAAATATGTAACTGCTAGATTGGGGGCAGTTATAACCCTTAGAAAATCCCATAGACTTGGGATGGAGTAGACTTCCAGAACTCAATGTATGTGACCTTAGCTGAAATGCCCAACAGTGGGGATATGGAACCTGTAGAGACCACATAGAAGACCTCCAGTGGAGGGATGGGAACATCAACTCATGTACAAAACGTTCAACCCCAAATTGTTCCTGTCTTAAAAAAAAAAAAAATGCAGGGACAAAAATGGTTCATGGACTGAAGGAATGACCAGCCACTGACCAGCTCAACTGAGGATTCATCCCATGTGTGGGCCCTGGACCCTGACACTATTACTGGTGTCATATTGTACTTACAGACGGGAGCCTAGCATGACTGTCCTCTGAGAGCTTCTACCAACATCTGACTGAGACAGATCCAGATACTCCATGCACCAAGCAGTGGACTGAAGTTGGGGAGCCCTATGGAAGAGTTAAGGGACAGATTGAAGGAACTCAAAGAAATGGCAACCCCACAGGAAGACCAACAATGTAAACTAACCTGGTCCTCTCAGATCTCCCAGAGACTGAGCCACCAACAAAAGAGCATACATGGGCAGGTCCTATGCCCTCAGTACATATGTAGCAGAGGACTGTCTTGACAATAAAGAAGATGCACCTAATCCTGTAAAGACTTGATGTCCCACCGTAGGGTGATACCCGTGAGAGCACTCTTTCAGAGGCAAAAAGGAGGGGGACAGGAGGTAGAGCTCCACAATTGAGGATCGTGAGGGTCAACTTTTGGGATGCAAATAAATAATAACAGAATGTTTATAGTCACAAAAGGAAGCAAAAACAAAAAGGACAGTGCTAATGGTTCATTAGAACCATTTAAACATTTAAGTCTAGCGCTGGTTTTAGAACCATAAAAGTCTAGCGCTATGAAAATTATATTTTGTCTTTTCTGATCTACTCTAAAAGGCCTTATGTCCCTATGATATGCAAAGATTCCTTCAGTGTATTCCTTCAGCTAATACAATGAACCCAGCATAGGCTGTGAATTCTGTTCGCTTAGGATCACAGCTAGTTCTGGTAGTCCATGTGTGTAATTCCCTATGAAAATGAAAGCCTTTCCTTTGTTTCCACTGTAGTTTCAAATCACATAGGCGTGGCTTTAGTGCTACTCAGGTAGACATATTTTCTCCATTCAGTTACAAGCCTGGCAAACACAGAAGTGGATGCTCACAGTCAGCTATTGGATGGAACACATGACCCCCAATGGAGGAGCTAGAGAAAGTACCCAAGGTGTTGTAGGGGGCTGCAACCCTGTTGGTGCAACAACAATATGAACTAACCAGTACCCCCTGAGCTTGAGTCTCTAGCTGCATATGTAGCTGAAGATGGCCTAATTGGCCATCATTGGGAAGAGAGGCCCGTTGGTCTTGTAAACTTTATATGACCCAGCACAGGGGAAGGCCAGGGCCAAGTAGTAGGAGAGGGTAGGTAGGGGAGCAGGGGCGGGGGGTGTATAGGGAACTTTCGGGATAGCATTTGAAATGTAAATAAAGAAAATAATAACAATTAAATAAATAAAATTAAAAAAAATAGAATGATGGATAGTAATGAAAAAACTGAATTGTAATCACAATCCTTAATCCCAGCAGGGAATATCAACACACACCTGAAAGTTTCCTTAAACTTTACAAAGAACTTTGTGTACTTTAGAACCTACTAAGTATGAGGTTCTCCTCTGGAACTTAATCAATTGCAAGTAGTTTCTAAGCTAATGGTGGATCCTGGGTCCTGATTCCTGCTCCAGGCTGGGACTTTGTGCTTCTTCTGCATTTTTTTCAGTTCTTACACAATGTTGTCACAATTGCCTTGAATTCATCCGTGCAATTACTGCAAGTTTCTGCTGTGTCCAGCAGATGCTGGTTCCTTCTGGTCACCAGTCTTCTATTCTGATAATCATGCATATCACCCTTCCAGAATGTTTCCTGAGTCATGGTGGGAAGGGCATGATGCCGATGTCTTCTTTGAAGTTTTACATTCATCAGTCTCTTGTTATCAGCATGTAGAGCAGTTGTGGGTTTCTGTGTTAATCACTATCTGTTGCAACAGCACTGATTGTTGCTTTTAGATTTGCATATTAATATGCATGCAGCAGTTTGCATTGACTTCATAGCAATGCACACTGGAGATAATATTTAGGGCAATTACATTAGTCTTTCATGTAATTTACAAGAATTTTTCAGAAATTAATTTGGTATATTGGTAGGTAAGATGTCTTACCATTTATTAGTGGATTTTGTGATTTTTTTTTTTTTGGAATAGATGTTTTACCACATATTATTGATATCATTGACCTTAACACAAAACCCGTAGATAGAAATCATTACTATACAAGTTTTAGAATTTAATCAACTGAGCCCCAAATTTGACTGATAAACAATTGAGGCCCAAAATAAAGACTATTAGCTGAGGTTTTCTTAAGGTCAATTAATCACTGCTTCCTTTGTCCTATAAAATTGTCTGCCCTTAGTTTAGCTGTGGTTCTGGGGTAATGTTGATAACCCATGAACATGATGCATATTTGTTAAGTATAGCTTCTTATGTTACAATGAAATTCTATTCACATGAAACCATATCTTGCTCAAATCTCCTTTGCTCAATTCATAATCCTGCTGTGCTAGTTCTCATGGTCAATATTACTTTTGTCATAGTGAATATATACATATATTAAAATATACATGATGGACATATAATTACTATATAAATTTAATGAAAACACACAAACAGTTAGATGTATATCTATATGTTATATACATATAGATACACATGTAATAATACAAATTCAGCAGGAGGAAAAAGTATGAAAACCTGCTTCAATCAGACTTTCCACTTGAATTTGGCAATACTAAAACAGCAAAAGCAAGAAAAAAATTGTAAAAACCTAGCACAATCATGGAAAAGGGAAACTAATGAAATTAAAACAAAACAAAACAAAAAATCCTCAAAGAACTGAAGTACCATTTCATAAAATAATAGTGAAGGAGAAACTGAAGGTGATTTGGTATTCGTTCATTGTATACACTTAATTATTATTGCTATTATTACTGTTACCTTTGTGCTAACTTGGTATTCATCAAAATCAATGAATCTCGGTTTATTCTTCCTCTTTAAAACACTCAGATTTAACTATCTGTGTGAGCATTGTGAAAAATCTATTTTAACCTATCAAAAATGGCTACCATGAAAAGCATCAGTGTTGCTTAAACATTAACCATTATGAAACTCCTACATATGTCCCCACTTAAACCCCAGGTGTTTGCGGGACTTCACTATCTAGCACCCATTTCTGCTTCATGTCAATCATGAATCAGCCAAGAGAGATAGTTATGAGGTATAATACTCAGCAATAAAATTAGACACTGTCATCATTTACATTAGAAATAACACTAGGAGGTTTTAGCATGTCATTGCTAGCCAAGTTTGCCTCTTGGCACACCATTTTATAAAAATGGTTTGCCCTACTGGGTTGTACTAGTTTTGTTTGTTTCTTTGTGGAATATAGAGGATATTATTTTCTTATCACATTAAGTAAGGCAGTTATCTTGGCAGCCAAACATTGAATGGAGGTCAAGGACATCTATAGAAGAGATAGGAAGGATTGAAGGCCCTGAAGTTGATGGTAACCCCACAGAAAGACCAACAGAATTAACAAACCCAGATCTCTGGGAGCTCCCAGATACCGAGCTACCAAACAAAGAGTATATAGGGGACCGTACAAGGCCTTAGAACTACAGGGATGGAAATGGAGAGGAGTCTGAGGAAGAGGAGGTTCAGCAACAGGCCCAAAGTGGGATCCAGCTCAAGGGGAGGCCCCAAGGCCTGACACTATTACTGAGGATATGGAGTGCTCACAAAAAGGGACATATCATGACTACCCGGAAAGACCCAACAAGCTGATGAAAGACTCAGATGCAGATATTTGCACCCAACCAATGGACAGAAGCTACTTACCCCTGTGGTTGAATTAGGAAAAAGCTTAGGAGGAGGGTGACCCTGCAGGAGGACCAGCATTCTCAATTAACCTGGACCTCCAGGATCTCTCAAACACTGGATCACCAACCAGGCAGCATACACCAGCTCATACACCCCAACACATATACAGCAGAGGATTGCTATGTCTGTATTCAGACAGAGAAGATGCACCTAACCCTCAAGAGATTGGATACCTCAGGGAGTTAAGAGGGCTCATGAGTTGGGGGATGGGTAATGGGGACATCCTTGTTGAGGAAGGGAATTGGGAGGAGGTTTGGGATGTGGAGCAGTCAGAGGGTGATCCAGGAAGGGGATAAAATCTGGAGTAATAATAATAATAATAATAATAATAATAATAATAATAATAATAATATAATGATGATGATAAAAGACCACCAAAAAATTAAGGCAGTGATTAATGTCCAGTTAAGGATATTATAAAGTTTTAGTGCAAATATTGACTTTACTACCATGATAGGAAAGAGGTAATTCCAGAGAAGTATTACAAGGCATCTTTTAACTTTTCATGTGATGTCTCCATGTAGTACAGTTTCTCACCAGAAATGAGAAATTTAATAGTGCTAATTATAAACAAAAATCTTTTCATTTCTGCATATCAAAGAATTGTAAATGGAAAACGTTAAGTCATAGCAAGTTGATTTCTCTTCCTTTGCTTTCTCTTTCTTGAGAATGACTTTTACACTATTTCACAAACCGGGCTTAAACTTTTCCTCTCCCCTGAATAGAAGGAGTAGCTGGGACCTCTAGTCATGATCCAGTCCCTGTATTTCTTATCCCTGTGCAGAGTTTGCTTCTGGAAGTTTAAATTGTTAGTAGAATTGCCATTTGTTACCTAAGATATAGTAGTAAGTTAAATAGGATCACAGCAGAACATATATACCAACGCTGCAGTTACCATCACATTGTATACTTTCTTCTACAATGACTGTAATCCACCCAGCATAACCCAAACCCATATAGAAAATGAGAGCAATCTGTTAACTTTTTGTCCTCTTGAATTGACAGGCCATTGGCATTGCCCAAAACAAATTTCTGAAGCATTTTTTTTTTTAGAGTAATAACTCTTAGTAGTGTCCTTCAAAAGCTACCAAACAATGCAATGTCTTTAATTTTAAAAGGAATAAAATATCACTGTTTATTTTTTTCACTCCCACTCTTATGCTTGGAACCCACAGAGAACATGATGATTGGAGCATGTATGAGTTCTCCTTCAAGGTATAACAATGGCTTACCTTGAGTTGCTACTTCAGTTTTTTCGATATCCACTGAACACAAAGCTTAATCGAGCTTGTTGCAAAGCTTTTCCTTCTTTGAAAAACAATTGTATTTTAATTCTCGGAGTGTAAGTACTAAACACTTTATTTTCTCAAGAACTCAACAACCAGGGTTTAGGCCATTTTAATGCAAAGCCTTTCTGGAGAGTTTTGTATAAACAAGTCCAAGTATTGCTCACTGAAAACCACTGGAATGTTTTTAAATACTCTGTTGCTTGGGAAACAGGGTGTTCTGCTTAATGTAATTTTCTGGGTGAGGTTTAACATAGTTTAATCTTTTAAAGAATTTTATGACAGGTAAACTTCAGCAGCAATTTTCAACTCCCTAAAAATGTTTTGACTTGAAGGCAAGCAAAAAGGATCACACTCTTCCAATGAAGATATCTGCATAAGGAGGAAGGTGACATAGATATTTGTTAATGTGAACAGGATCACACATAACTTTGACTCTACTCTTTACTATTGTTGAAGTACCAAAGTTGTGGTACACATACCAAAGTTGTGGTAGTCCAACAAGCTTCTGTTAAAAGTAGAATAAAGAGCAATAAGTCACCAATAAAAATATAGACCTGCTACACAATTTTCTAACAACTGTTAAAGTACAAAGTTTTTACAGAACAGGTAGATGATATTTGTCATCAGATCATGAATGGAAAAGGAAGTAGCTAAGTCATGCACATAAACATAAGCACTCATAAAAACCTTTGTTTTTCTGGTCACTAGAAGACAATTGAGATAATTTGATCAAATTTCCTCAATTCACATGTGAATACAAAAGCCTGAGCACTTTAGCAATACATGAAAAAGCCACAACTAGAGAGTAAAAGTTGAAACAGTTCTAAAATATTTAAACAAGGGACGAAAATCAGTTTACATTGAAAAATTCAAGGTTGATTTTATAATGTACTTAGGAAAATGAAGGTTAATATAAAATGGGTGTTCTGTACTTCATCCTCATTTCTCTGGTGAATGCATCAGACCGTGTTTGCAGAAACAAATAAAATAGATAACAGACTTTTAGGTTGGACGTGGACCACAGAGATCTTTATTCTAACCACTAAGGCAATATTACAGAATACTTAACATTGGTTGGTTTGAGTTCAATCTTGCCTATTACTTAATGCCACATAATTTCATTAAAGCTTTGTTCCTGTCTACTTTTCCATAGGTATTATTGGGTACCTTTATCCTTGAAAACACTCCCAAGAAGTCATCTATCATTTCCTAGAAAGGTCTGTTGTCTAATGAAATGCAAGAAACATTAGTAAAACATAACATACTTTCCCAAATATTTGAGGGATAAACTCTAAATATTGTACCAACAAAATGAAACAGATTATTTATTCATGTGTATTGCCATTATGTTCCTATTTCTGGGTGACAGGTGGTGTTCTGTATGGGATTCAGGAATCCACATTCCTTCTATGTGTGAATAAAATATTCACTAATACTTTTGCTGACTCTCATGTATCTGGTCATGTGAATAAAGAATCTGAAGGTGGGTATGTAGAGAAGACACATTCCTACATACAGAATATATATATATATTGATATACTATGAGTGTTATATATCAGAAAGATATATTGGAAGACTTTTAATGGAACATCAGAAGTTGAAAGATTTGCTGAGATTTTGAAATTCAAGATATTTATCAAAATGTAGATTTGCTTAATGTTGGTGAAGTTGAAATTTTACAGAATTATCAGTGCTAGAAAGACCAAGGAGAAAGTCAAGTGGGGTACCAAGTCTACCATAGTTTCAGGGGATAGACTGGATTTCTAACATATGAGCAAGACATGGGGTGTAAACATAAGAATTTTATTAACTGTAGAAGCAACCAGATTGGAGTAAACGATATTATTTTTAGAAAAAGGTATATACTATGACAGTGTTAGGCATACCAGTCATCATTACATATAAGTTTCATCAATACAGAGAATATGTATAGTATTGTTGCAGCATGCAGCAGATCTTGTGTTTCTCTGTGGATGGCATTAGGACTTGGCCCTGATAACAAATGGATGAAGAACTCCCATGTGAGCAAGTACCATTGCATTCTATCAGCCAGAGAATGACATGAGCCATCACACTTCAACATGAGCCACAAAAGCTAAGCCTTGTACCAGATAAAAATTACCTGGGGATATCCATCTTCACACAGTTCTGAAATCTTAGTGGAGTTCATATAACCTCTTGCCTCTCTTTCATTCCTTAGGCTGATGGGAACCGCATTTCCACATGCACCTGATAAAGGCTTAACTTATTCAATTTTAACAGTCTTACACTAGTATAATATCATTATTAAAATACTTCTATCCAGGTAGAAGATAGTAAAGTAGAGATCTTCCCTTTACACATTCTAGATGTTTTAGCTGCACAGGCTGAACATTATTTAAAATCTTTTTTTAACATAAACACAATTCTACATCTAAAGCTTGGTATGGCTATAGGATTGACTGTAATTATGATTATCATTAAAATTCAAATTAAAAATAATTCTACATTTTTATGTTAAGAAAGGTAATTAATTTAATCAAAGGTAGATGAGAAAGAAATCCTAGGTATAGCTTCGCTCACAAATGAAACTCACACAAGCCATTCTTCCCCTATTTCATGTTGCAAATAGCAAGACTACCTAAATGAACACTGTATGCTAAATTTCAGGATTTGGATCACTGCAGACTGCTTTCAGGTCTGTAAGGAGGTGTTGATGATAAACTATCCACATTAAACACATATGGAAATCCCGTCTTTAAAAATCAAAAAGCATAATTAAATTATTTTGAACTCAGGGGAAATGGCGTACATCCTATTTATTAATAACAAAGAGAAGTTCATCTGGAATTTGAGCAAGATGTGGTAATGTTACAAGTCAGGTGGAAGCTGATCTGGCAATGTCGTACATTTTGTCATCATTTCCTGGCTATCAAATCTCAAAGACTCCACCCACCTGTCCAGCTAGAAGACAAAATAGTATTCCAGCATGGTTTCCCTATATCAAGTATTTTTTTTTAATCAGCAGCAACATATTTATAACCTCCTCAAGATTTCTTGACATAGAATAATTTGCCCATTTTAATCTCAAGCTATAAATTGTGAAAAGATTTCATATATATTTATTTATATATTTTATATATAGTCATATACATTCATATACAAACGCATACATATATACAGTGGGTAGGTTTGCTAGAGTGCAAGGTGTCTTAGTATTTGATTGCTGTGAAGAGATACCATGAGCAGGGTAACTCTTATAAAAGAAAGCATTTAATCGGGGTTTTCTTATAGTTTCAGAGGTTTAGTGCATTGTCATGGCAGATGTGATGCTGGAAAAGTAACTCAGAATTCTTTATCCGGGTCCACGTGCAGTGGGAAGAGATAGCCACTGGCCTGGCTTGGACTTTGGAACCTCAATCCCTACCCCATAGTGATACATTTCTTTCAGTAAGGCCACACCTCCAAAAATGCTGCACCTCCAAATCCCGCTCAAGTAGTGCCTCTCATTGATGAGTAAACATTTGAATATATGAGCATATGAGGGTCACTCTTATTCAACTTTCTATACAAGATATGGTTATTATTATTTCCTAAGGACAGACAGGGTCAATTAGTCCCTAGTTAAGTAATGAAGATTCATGATAACAGGGGTTTGAGTCTTTTGGTTTGTTTTTTGTTTGTTTGTTTGTTTTATTGAATATTTTCTTTCTTTTGTTTTCTTTCTTTCTTTTTCTTTACATTTCAACTGTTATCACCTTTCCAGGTTTCCCCCCTGCCGCTGAAATTCTCTATCCCATTCCCCCTACCCCTGTTTCTATGAGAGTGTTCACCTACCTACCCACACACTCCTGCTTCCCCAACCTCAAATTCACCTACACTGGGATATCAAGCCTTCTCAGGACAAAGGGCCTCTCTTCCCATTGATGCCTGACAAGGCCATCCTCTGCTACATGTGTGGCTAGAGCCATGGGTCCCTCCATGTGTGCTCCTTCATTGGTGGCTTAGTCCCTCAGAGCTCTGGGGAATCTGGTTGACTGATGTTGTTCTTCCTATGGGGTTGCAAACCCCTTTAGCTCCATCAGTCCCCTCTCTAACTCCTCCATTGGAGACCCCATGCTCAGTCCAATGGTTAACTGAGACCATCCACCTCTATATTTGTCAGACTCTGGCAGATCCTCTCAGAAGACAGCTATACCAGGCTGTTTCAGCAAGTACATTTTGGCATCCACAATAGTGTCTGGGTTTGGTGACTGTATGTGGCATGTATTCCAAGATGGGGCAGTCTCTGGATGGCCTTTCCTTCAGGCTATGCTCTACACTTTGTCTCCATATTTGCTCCCATGAGTATTTTGTTCTGCTTTCTAAGAAGAACTGAAGCATCCACACTTTGGTCTTCCTTCTTCTTGAGCTTCATTTGGGCTGTGAATTGTATCTTGGGTATCCACTTATCAGTGAGTACATACCATGTGTGTTCTTTTGTGATTGGTTTACCTCACTGAAGATGATATTTTCTAGTTCCATCCATGTCCCAAAGAATTTCATGAATTCAGTTTTTAATAGCTGAGTCATACTTCATTGTGTAAATGTACCACATTTTCTGTATCCATTCCTCTTTTGAAGGACATACGGGTTCTTTCCAGCTTCTGGCTATTATAAATAAGTCTATGAACATAGTGGAGCATGTATCCTTGTTATATATGTTGGAGAATTTTTTGGGTATATGCCCAGGTGTGATATAGCTGGGTCCAATTATCTGAGGAACCACTAGACTAATTTCCACAGTGGTTGAATCAGCTTGAGATCCACCAGCAATGGAGAAGTGTTCCTCTTTCTCCACATCCTCACCAAAATCTGCTGTCACCTGAGATTTTGATCTTAGCCATTCTGACTGGTGTGAGGTGGAATCTCAGGGTTGATTTCACTGGCATTTCCCTGATGATTAAGGATGTTGAATATTTAAATGCTTCTCAGACATTTGAGTTTCCTCAGTTGAAAATTCTTTGTTTAGCTCTGTACCCCATTTTTAATAGGGTTATTTGATTCTCTGGAGTCTAACTTCTTGATTCCTTTGTATATATAGGATATTAGCCCTCTATTGGATGAAGGATTGATAAAGATCTTTTCCCAATTTGTTGGTTACCATTTTGTTCTAATGACAGTGCCCTTTGCCTTACAGAAGCTTTGCAATTTTATGAGGTACCATTTGCCTATTCTTGAACTTAGAGCATAAGCCACTGATGTGTTTCAGGAAATTTTCCCCTGTGCCCATGTGTTTGAGGTTCTTCCCCACTTTCCACTCTAGAAGTTTCAGTGTGTCTGGTTTTATGTGTAGGTCCTTGAACCACTTGGACTTGAGATTTGTATAAGGAGATAAGAACTGGTCCATTTGCATTCTTCTACATGCTGAACTCCAGTTGAACCAGCACCATTTGTTGAAAATGCTGTCTTTTTTCCACTCAATGGTTTTAGTTCCTTTGTTAAACATCAATTGAACATAGGTGTGTGGGTTCATTTTTGAGTCTTCCATTCTATTCCACTGATCCTCCTGCCTGTCTCTGTACCAATACCATAAAGTTTTTTTTATCACTATTGCTCTGTGGTACAGCTTGAGGTCACAAATGGTGAATCCCCCAGAAGTACTTTTATTGTTGAGAAAATTTTTCGCTATCCTGGGTTTTTGTTATTCTGAATGATTTTGCAAATTACTCTTCATTTTTATTTTATTTGATTTTGTGAAATTCATGGTCATTTGTAAGATTATTTTTGTTAAAGAATTTTTATTTTTATTATAGAATGTCATTAAACATTTACAATCAGCATCCCCCCCAAAACCATTGGCTCTTCCTTGTGACAGCCTTACCTACTCAGATGCTGAAGACATATAATTCAAATAACCCTCTGTTCCTATATGTGATCAGCCAAGCCAGGCTGTGATTTTATTTTCTAGACAAAAGTGCTTGGTCAGGCACAGTGGTGACATATGCTGATTATAACAGAGTAAGTATGAGTTTTGTGAGCTAAGATAGTGCTAGATAAATTTTTATTACCAAGAACATAGAACTTGAGAGAATGTGAAACTAGTTTCTACTAAGAAAAATTCACACTGCCTGTTTTGCAGTGACAGCATTGCTCTGAGATACCCAATGAACAATGAGAGTGGCTCCAACACAGGAAAAGTCATAGACCATAGGTGAAAACACACAAGAATGATTTAGGCTAAGCCTTGCATGAGGTAATTCTAGACCCTAGGTTTTATTAATTTCACCCAATAATTTCCAGAGTAGCACTTCAGATTATAAATAGCATGTGATGATTGCTTAATATGGAAAAACAAGAAATGAACATGTATGGATAGGAAATAAATGCATATATCTGGCATGTAAATGTATAAAGAATCAAGCATCCATTAGTTGTTTGTTTGTGATATAGTCCCTATAAATAAGTTGAGAATGCTATATATATATATATATGTTCTGCTTGGACCAAAGATAATGTATGTGCAGGAAGCAGGACAAAGCTGACCAAGACATGGCTCATATCAAGAAAGACTCTCTGAAAACTCATCAGGAAAACTCCTCACTTGAGAGAACTCAGCATGTAGATCAGTAGATGCCTGCTTGATCCAATGACTGGTTTATCTAAATAAAAAAGCATATCAAACTTCAGAAATTATTAGAAAATATTCTTTGATAGGATGGCATTTGGAGAAGTCATTAAAAAAAATCACATGGGGGGAAATGAAAGCAAAACAGTATTACCATAAGAAATACGTTCCACACAGGCTCTTTGAAAAATGCACAAAATCATAACTATTGCACCACTTAATATCCTTATTCATGGCTAGAATTGAGCTTTTCCCAATCATTATATATATATATATATATATATATATATATATATATATATATATATATATAATTTTAAGTGATAAATTTATTTTGTTATATGATTTGTCAAATTTAGCTTTACTGATATAGCATATCTACATTTCATTTAATATTTGCTGTTAGAAATAATACTAAAATATACAGATTTCATTTTCAAAGTTTTGTTCCTTCAAATATTTCGTTAGTTTGTAGTAGAAAGGCAAAATAGTTTAGCAAAGAAAGTCAACATTCCTGAGTCTTCATTATATACTAACCTTATGCTATAGTTGTCTTAACTGTAATTCTGGTATCCAATTTTAACAAAATTGATTACTGCCATCGAATTCAGAACTGTGTACCTATTAGTGGCATGGCAGCCAGACGTTACCTGCTAAATAATTATTAATAGCAAGTGAGAAATGTCCCATGAATAAATGATCCTGTTTGGAGTTTTTTTTTTTAAAAGCAGAGTAAAGAATCAAAGTACTAGTTATCAAAAAGTAGGCAGGTAAGCCCACAGTATGCTCCAAGTCAAGCAACAGACATCATCCCTGCCCCTTGTTTCTGAGCATAGCTATCCAGAACTCCCAATGCAGACCTCCAGAGTTGCAGTACATGCACCCTGAGGTTATCCACTGACACACACTGGGGCAATACCTTGTGAATGTAGGATGTGAGATTAAGGAATGGTTTATTGGGTTTCTTTTTATTTATTTATTTATTTATTTATTTATTTTTGAGAAAATAAAACTATGAGAAATAATTCTAGATTTTTATTCTTTGAAAGATTACATCAAATGCTCTGCATCTGAGAAAACATTTTCTGAAAACTAACTCCTAAGAAAGTAACTCTGCAGAATCAAGCAGAGTCCCATTAATAGCAATCTATTGGTTGCCACAGCAAATAGCAATCTATTTGTAACTTTTTGTTACATGCACAGTCATGTACCTCAGGGTTTGGGTTCTAAGGACATATGTTCAGTTTCATCTTAGAACCAGGACAGACATTAGAGCTCTAATGTCTGTGCATGATCTGTCTCATGGTATGGTCACAACACCAATCACTCTGATCTTGGCTTCCCTCTTAATATCATCACAAACTCATTGATATAATATATTTCCTTTGTTTTTATGACCATCTTTTCAAATAATATTCCTTAAAGTTACATATATAGATAATATTAGATAGATGTGTATTATAATGTAATTCTTAATTATGTGTGACATTATTTTGGAATTGGGGCTTTATCCTAGTGATGTTAAACCTTGTATTCCTTTCAAAAGTTTATGGAAAAATCTTCCAAAAATCACTGATACTCATGTTAGAATTTATTACCCATTATGATACGGGGTTGATGAGTAGAAAATGTTTAATGAAGTCTTAACAGTAAATGATATTGCAGCAGGGAGCTAATGTTTGGAAACACTGCTTTACTCTTAAACATCCTGCATGATCATGAATGGAAGAACATGCAAAATAAGTTATATAGTTAATAAGGGTTCTGTGTCATTGGCTATCTTGAAAGAGTTATTTCTGTTTGCCCAAGAAGTTTGAAAGCACAGATTTAGGAATCTCTTCTAGAATCATTTAGAAATAGGATTAGCCCCATACATACATTATTAAGATAACCTAACATGCCTCCATCAAGCTCCCAAGCATATTTGAAAACCTGTTCTAAAACAGATCTATCCAGCTTCCAGGGGAATATCTAAGAAAGTAATTTCACAGGACTTTCTAGACAACTTTGTGGACTTATTATTGTTGATGGTCTGTGGTATTGAGTTTGCCAGGAGCAAAGTTTTAAGATTCCTAAGGGTAGATGAGAAGATGAAGAACTTAAGTGTTCTAAATTGCCACAATTCTAGAAGGCACAAGAGTGGTTCTTTATTTAAAAAAAAATATGTCTTATAAAAAATCTGAAACATACAGGATGTCCTTGTTCTTAATAGATGAGTAGTATTCCATTTTGTAAATGAACCACATTTTCTGTAACCATTCTTCTGTCGTGGGACATCTAGGTTGTTTCCAGCTTCTGGCTATCACAAATAAGGCCACTATGAACACAGTGGAACACATGCCCGGGGGCATCTTTTGGGTATATTCCCAAGGCAGAAAGAATATAAACAGGCAACCTCAGGAAATAGGAGGTTGGGGGGACACCCCAGAATGCACCAGAGACCTGCGGGGTGAGAGACTTCCAGGACTCAAAGGGAGGGACTGTAGATGAAACACCCAACAGTAGAGAAAGGGAACTTATAGATCCCACCTCCAGCAGGAAGACAGGACATCAAGTGAGGGATGGGGTTGGCATCCCACAGTCACATCTCTGACCCATAATTGTCACTGTCTGAAAGAATTACAGGGATGGAAATGAAAAGGAGCCTGAGGAAAAGAAGGTCCAGTGACAGGCCCAAAGTAACCCAAGGGGAAGTCCCAAGACCTGACACTATTACTAGGGCTATGGATTGCTTACAAAGAGGAACCTATCATGACTGCCTTCTGAAAGACCCAACAAGCAGCTGAAAGAGTAAGATACAGTTATTTGCACCCAACCAATGGACAGAAGCATCTTATCCCTGTATTTGAATAAAGGAAGGCTGAAAGAAGCTAAGGAGAAGGGTGATTGTATAGGAGGACCAACAGTCTCATTTAATCTGGACCCTGAGATCTCTCAAACACTGGACCACCAAATAGGCAGCATATACCAGCTAATATGTGGCCCCCAACACACATATATCAGAGGACTTCCGGGTCTCTGTTCATTCAGGGATGATGCACCTAACTTTTAAGAGACTGTAGGCCCCAGGGAGTTTAGAGGTCAGGTGGGGTGGGGGGTAGTGGCATCCACATTGAGACAGGGTGGGGTGGGGAGGAGGTATGGGATGGGGAGCAGTCAGAGGGTAGATGGGTGAGCAGGATGGAATATGGAGTGTAAAAAGTAAAAATTAAAAAAAATCTGAAACATTGTGCAAACTATACTCTTTCACTAAACTGACTTACAGTGAAGTAGCACCTTCAAAACACAAATTAGAACGAAAAAATTCCGTGCCATGACTCTGGAAATACCTCTCATTCTCCATGCATGCTGCTTCAAGATTTCAATATAGAGATGCTTTGAAATATCTTTCTACCTTCTTGGAAAGGAAATTAGTTTAAAGTTAAAGAGCTTAGGGAATATAAAGAGGGTTAATTGCCAATTATAAGAAAAAATTATGCAAAAGGAAGAGCAAAAGCATGTTCAAACACTATTACCCTTTCTTTAATTTGTGCTAATGCTATTGTTTTTATGTTTGTTTTAAAAATATTGTTCAGGGTATTTTAGTCTCTGCTCATTGGAACTTAGATTTAGAATGTTCCTCAAAACAATGAAACATGAAAGTGGCCCTGGCCTATGATTTGAATTAAAAGACATGTCTCAGGGAGAAGAAGGGAAAATCAAAATTGAATTAACATTTTCCTGAACTCCCCTCAAGGTGATTATAATAATTAGGAAGTTAGAAACGTTTGTCTACCTTGTGCATAAATGCTACTACATTTTGAAATGAAGAACTTAAGCAATTGCTTTGAATTTAAGAAACATAATGTTAATCCACAGAGTTGGTTATATAATAGAGCAGTGGTTTTCAATCTTCCTAAAGCTGTGATCCTTTAATACCATTCCTCCTGTTGTAATTACCTCCAAACCATAAAATTATTTTTGTTGATACTTCATAACCATAATTTTTCTATTGTTATGAATCATAGTGTAAGTATCTGTGTTTTCTCATGATCATAGGCAATCCCAGGGAAAGAATCTTTGACCCTCCCCCAAAGACTTGAAACCCAGAAGCACTGCAATAGAGAATTTCATATCCTATAACACATCAAAGAGTCACTCATACTTTTAATTTTTGTCACAGTTACATTCGGTTGTTTCTTACTTTTATACTTCTTTAGCAGTAGATTAGATATTTAGATGTTTAATTTGCAAACACTTCTATCAAAATATATAGGTAGTTTTCTAGTCCTACTTTTTTGGTACTAAAAAAACTACAGAAATCAGTCAACCACACCATTCTGGAAGTATCCACCCATTCAGAGAGGGTGGGAATGCAAACCAAAATCGGTTTTAAAAATGAAATAACTGTCTCTGAGTAGTCTGGAAGAATGCACCTGATTAGTAAATTTGTAGTGATTTCATACCTTTTATTTACAGTAGAAAAGAAAAATATCTCAACAGGCCCAGAACCTCAACAGGCGGCTTGGTATCAACTATGATCCAGGAAAAATATATAAAACATCATTTTTACCTTAAAATGTAACACCTTGGCAAAATTACTCATGTCAGAGTTTGCAGGTGACACTCTCCTTAATGTTTGTTGTGTTAGTTAAAAATAGCTTTCATGAAGATTCAGTTAAAGTTCCTAAGCCATTATTTGACATTAAGTTAATTAGATGGAGTTAATCCTAGATAGACCTGACCTAATGCATTGAGTGGATAAAGATGGCAGGAAACAGTACAAGTCACTTTTACACTGGATTTGAGAGAGCAAATTGCCATGTGAGAAGAGTGGTCTCCGTCACCGAGACCAGACATAAGTGAGTCCCTGGGCAAAAATTATCAAGAAAACAGAATCTCAGTTAGAAAATGGCATGGAGATAACTCCTGCTAACTCCATGGGACCTGGGAAACACTCTGCGCCTTTAATTAGGGCATAACCTCATCTAACACTAAGAGAAATATGGTATAACCTGTAATATTGATCATTCAATGATTTTATGTTTGCAACTTTGTCTCAAAGAAACCATGAACTCAAGACTTGGTTGAAGTGGAAATGTCTAATGCCTGGTGTCTTCAGAGAGTCAGTTGTGTCATGAGATATTTTTCTGGAAACTGCCTTATGAGAGGATATGTTACAGAAGCAGACATGTGACAGGTTGTCTTGCTGAGAGCAGACACGTAGTGCTATAGTGAAATCGGTCTGAAAAAAAAGAACATGTGATATTTGTTGTAGCACATGCTTGTGAGGACACATCATGTTTGGAAAGTTGGTTAAGTATAACCCAACAGAGAGTGGACGTCACTGTGGCATTGGTTCACCATGCCTTCTTTGCTGATCATTGTTTATCATGATTTCTTAGAGAGAAATGCACCAAAAAAAAAAAATTACTCGTGATATTCCAGTGATTCCTTGCCATTTTAGTGAACTCGGCTTGATTTGCAGAGTCTTGTGATTTCTTCGGGATGGAACAGCCATTGCCGATTAGTGAATAGTGCTTATAAGTGTTTCAAGCTACGACGGCTGATTTGTGTGAACTGAACTGCTGCTATCCTGACAGTGAGGATTGGAATCACACCAAGGGACTATTTCTACACATTATGTCCTGTGGTTGGTAGTAGGCTGGAAGAGAGGATAAAGCATTTAAGAAACCTTATTAAAGTAAATTTTGAAAAGAGTAAGCCTGCACATGATGTTGGTGCAAGAAACAAAGTTTATGATAATTTGCTACACAGCTATTAACAGAAACAGAAAAATTACAAATGATAGTTCATAAAGTCTTGAATTTTTTATTTTTTTTATTATTTTTATTTGTTTTTATTATTTTTTGGTTTTTCGAGACAGGGTTTCTCTGTATAGTCCTGGCTGTCCTGGAACTCACTTTGTAGACCAGGCTGGCCTCAAACTCAGAAATCTGCCTGCTTCTGCCTCCTGAGTGCTGGGATTAAAGGTGTGCGCCACCATGCCCAGCT
>NC_034596.1:88077895-88119416 GCF_900095145.1 Mus pahari | reverse complement strand
TCCTGGAACTCACTTTGTAGACCAGGCTGGCCTCAAACTCAGAAATCTGCCTGCCTCTGCCTCCCGAGTGCTGGGATTAAAGGCGTGCGCCACCACCGCCCAGCTTTGAAAATTTTTAAGAGAAGCAATGACAGTGGTCAAAGAAAAATGTCTTTAATATCTTTGTGGTAGTTGAAGCCATGAAGAAGTAATATTAGATTGCCACATTAGGATGGTTATAAGTGTAAGTGGCTAATACAGGATTCATACTAGACATTGTAAAGGGAAATAGAAGTATAACAATCTCACATAATGAACTGATAAGATAAAAAAACTGTGCAGGGTAAGACAGCTTAATCAAAATTTAAAAAACCAAAGCAGTCTAACCAAGCTTAGGTTTGTTGATACCTTATTGGGTAACATTCTCTATTATAGCTATTTGATGTAAATTAATTTTTTCAATCCTCCAAACAAGTTATGCTTACAATAGTAAGTTATGCTAATTTAAAAGATGAAAATCAGTATATTCATACTCTGAATAAATCAACCAATGTTATGTAGTATAGCTAAGTATAGTCGATATTTGATCATAGGTGATTTGATTGCAAAATTTCTACTTGTTGCCAAATATTATCAGAGAACAGATGGTGGAACGTAGCAGAGCATAGTCTCTGAAATAAGGTTTGCCTTGGATTTTTTTTCTAAATATGGACTAATTCTTTTCCTTCTTTTTTGTTTTTTTGGTTTTTTGTTTGTTTTTTCTTTGTTGTTTTTGTTTTTGTTTTTCAAGACAGGTTTTCTGTGTAGCCCTGGCTATCCTGGAACTCACTCTGTAGACCAAGCTGGCCTTGAACTCAGAAATCCACCTGCCTCTGCCTCCCAAGGGCTGGGATTAAAGGTGTGCGCCAAACTGCCCAGCCTTTTCTTCTTGATTAATATATTATTGGTCAATCTCTAGTAAATTAAGAAGTGGCAATGAATAATATATAGATATGAACGGCATACTTATATCTTATATCTTGGTATGTCAGTGAAATTACTGCTTATGAAATGTTACAGAAAGAGCTTGAGAGTTTTTAGACAAAGTTAATTAAAGTAAATAAATGCAATCTTCAGCAAATATCTTGAATGTACTAAAAATTACTTTATCTAAAAATATTATAAGCACAGTATTTAACACAGCAGGTTTTTCCTAGAGAATAAAATTAATTTCTAAACAAAGGAGTCAGAAAATGAAATCAGTCATTATGATCTTCATTGAACTTTTGAAGGCTTATTTCAGTGGGGAAAAAAATGAAGGGCTAGCATGCAATTGTGCCATGTCTTATTCTAAATGTAAAAGTTCAACTTTATCTCAAGTAAGTTTTATTCTAAGATTTACTATTTGGCTCTGTGACTTTATTCCATTCATTCAATTTTATGATTCCTATTAATCTTGTATTGGGTCTTGCATTCTAATGGGATATAGGATGAACTTCTTAATGTTCAAAGACTAGTTGGAATCAGAGCTGATGTGTGCACACATATTTTACAGAAATCCATTATTCAATATTCTTACTAAAAATGCTTTCTATTAATATAGAAAAAACAGCCTCTACTATTGGCGTAAGTTTTTTTCCATTACATTTGAAAAGTTTATTCTTCTATAAAGTACACATAAAAGTTCTACTTGATTCAACTATATTTCTCCATTCTTAATTAATATTCTTTGTTCAATTCCATGTTAAAGATTAGATATCCTGCATTTGTCTTTTTTGTTTTCTGCTATTCAATTAAAGAAATGAAAAGAAAGTCTTGTTTGCATAAGCACAAAAACATGCAAAACAGTTATCCTGTGCTCCTGTCATTAACACATTGTTTTCTCGATGTTCAGGAACTACTTGAAATATCTAAATGTAATTAAATTTTCTTAGAAAATTATCTTGTATGATTGTTAGTATTATGAATAACATAATAAAACTAGGGAATGCTGACAGTATGTTATTGACAGTATCTTTAAAAAACACTGTTATCTTCAAACATGTTTCTTACCTGAGTTATACTCTAATTTGTGAAGAAATACTTTTAATTTTTTTTTCTTTTTGCAAATTGGGTATCCTTTTTGTAGCCCGACTATTCTGGGACTCAGTCTGTAAAGCATCTGCCTGCCACTGCCTCTGCCTCCCAAGTGATTAGATTAAAGGTGTCTACCACCATCTCTCAATCCTAAGAATCACTTTTTATTAACAAGATTTCATGTGAAAGAAATTTTCGGTAAGTATAATAGTAATGGAGTATCCTTTCATATTTCACTACTATATAGTTTTCTTAGAAATATATATACATACTTAAGAGATTATTATATAAACAAAGATATAAAATATATTTCTGTATTATTTGCTAACTAAAAGACCTCTTAGCATGTGGGATAGATAAGCAATTAACAGCAATTGCCTTGCAATAATGAGGACTTGAGATCAAATCCCTACAATCTGCACAAAATTTGCATGTCCATGTGTTCATAGACACTTAGTAAGCAAGTAAAAATAAATATGCAATAGAAAACATACTTCCAAAATGAACTAGTAGTAAGTGTTGAATATGAAAAGAAATTCCTTTAGCTTATGTTTTTGTGCTCTAAGAGAAAAGGATGTGGTTTTGGAATTGTTAAATTGTTGACTATTCTAGTTCCATGCAATGCTGATTCATATTTTGTCAATTTGACAAGAGGTGGTGTCATTTCAGAAGAGGCCAATCCACTGATGAATTTCTTCCAGCAGATTGTTCCATATAAAAGCCTTCGGGGCATTATTGATAAAAAATATGGGAACTCAGAGTCACGTCTGGGCATGTAGTTTCAGAATTATAAAAATGCAAGCCGAGGAAATTAATAAAGACAGATGAACCTTATGAATATATTTCATGTAAACACCTCTCTTCACACATATTATTTATGGAAAAATTACCTTGTAATTTGTAGACTGAAATTTTGATAAAACCATTGGGAATGACGTTTGATTCAAATATACTTCAAAAATACTGGAAAATTCCAATTTAAAAGACATGAATATAGATTGTCAATCATTTATTGGTTTCATTGAGGTATATGTGAATTTTAAATTCTTTTGAGAATTATTTTATAGATATGAATGCTTTTCCTGAATGCATGAATATTCACTTCATGCGTACAGAGATCAGTAGACAGCACTAGATCCCCTGTAAATAGAGTTATAGATGACTGTGAACCACCATGTAAATCCTGGAAACAGAACTTAGATCATCTACAAGTACAAGTTCTCTTAATTGCTAATCAATCTTCTCATCACAAGCATGTGTGGTTAATGATGTTTTTGTTGTTATTGTTGTTGTTTGATGAATATTCACAGCAGCAATATGTATACCTTGATCAAGGAATGAAAAACAAGCAAGGAAATTTATACTTTCTGGTAGACCTGATTAGGAAAGACAGTGGTTTAGATTACCACACTGGAACATATGTGGAAATGATTATCTGGCTGCAACTGGGAAAGAGAAAGAGATAACTGTGATGGATTAAAAACACTATTATTCTAAACTTCTTTTATAGCCAATAAATGTAAAAATGTCTTATACGTATATTCAATTTCACTTGTCTCTCTCCCTTTTCTCTGCTCTCTCTCTCATATCTTGCACACAAGATATAATAAGATTGTGTTACAGATGAAAAATTTGCCATAAGCTGATACTATCATAATTTGATAATGGGAATATGACAAATTACTATCACAACCAAGAGGTGTGTATGTGTGTGTGATGTTCAGGTTAAATGTGCCATTTAGGGGGAAGAAAAGAGGTGGTATTATGTTGGAATCAAAGCAAGAATTAAGATGGCATTCTTAAAGTACAAATGGCCTCTGTTAAGGCATATTGATCCTCCTCAAATCAAACTAAATTAATTGATATCCAAGTAATGAACATAACTATGATATATTCATACATATAAAAAAATCTGTTATTATTTACTGAATTACCTCCTGTGATATTTCTCCTTCTGACCTATTAATTTTAAAGCCAAGATTAGGGAAATGTCTACAAGTACTATAGTGTAATTTTGTGTATTGATAAAATTTCCACATATATAAAATTGTACTTATGTATTTATGTGTTAATTAATTTAATTTTATGAAGAATTTTCCTATGAGGCCCAGGTGGGTACTCTAATCTTAATCTGTAGTCTAGGGTAATGTTAGACTCCATCTCCATTCCCAGTGTACTAGGAACTGTGATCACAGATTTGGGATGCCAAGCGTGGACTCCTAAATCAACTTTAAATTAGCATCAATCTGTTGAAGATTAGTGCTCCCTCCTATTGAGAGTGTATCTACCTCTTTTAAATCTGTGAGTCAGTGAACCTCTTGCAACTTCAATCCTGTCACACCATATCCTTTTTTCCAAATTTGTTTCCTTCTTAATGGAATGAACCAGAGTTCTAATTTTCTCATAATCATTAAAACCACATGGAGATATATTGTTGGGGGATCTTACTTAACCTGTGAACATTTTAAGCAATTAAAAAATAATTACTAAATACTCTGTTTTCTTCAGAATACCCTTGAACTTGGAACCTAAATTATCACAATAAAATAATTGATTCAATTGTTATATTTACACGTTACTACAGAAATAATTGAAGAATATATTGGTTTTTAAGAAATAGGTCACTTTTATTACATTGATTAACATGTCTGTCTCTGTACCAGTACAATGTAGTTTTTATCACTATTGCTCTGTAGTAAAACTTGAGGTCAGGGATGGTGATTCCCCAGCTGTTGTTTTAGGGTTAAGAATTGTTTTCATTACTCTGGGTTTTTGGCTTTCCAAGTGAATTTGAGAATTGCTATTGCCATGTCTTTGAAGTTGTGCTGGGAGTTTGATTGGAATTGCATTGAATCTATAGATTGCCTTTGGTAGGGTGGTCAATTTTACTATGTTAATTCTGTCAATCCATGAGCATGGGAAATCTCTCCATTTTCTGAGATCTTTGATTTCTTTCTTGAGAGAATTGAATTTATTGTCATACAGGCCTTTCACTTGTTTGGTTAGAGTTACCCCCAAGGTATTTTATACTATTTGTTAATATTGTGAAGAAAATTGTTTCCCTAATTACTTTCTCAGTCTGTTTATCCTTTGTATAATGGAAGGCTACTGATTTACTTGAGTTAATTTTATATCTGGCCACATTACTGAAGTTTTTCATCAACCGGAGATTTTCTATGGTAGAATTTTGGGGGTCGCTTAGGTATACTATCTTATCATCTGCAAATAGTGGTACCTTTATTTCTTCTTTACCAGTTTGTATCCCCTTGATCTCTTTTTGTTGTCTTATTGTTCTAGCTAACACTTCAAGTACTATATTGAATACATATGGGGAGAGTGGGCATCCTTGTTTTGTCCCTGATTTCAATGGGATTGCTTCAAGTATGTCTCCATTTAATTTGATATTGGCTGTGGGTTTGCTGTAATTGCTTTTATTATGTTTAGGTATGGACCTTGAATTCCTGATCTCTCCAATAATTTTTAACATGAAGGGGTATTGAATTTTGTCAAATGCTTTTTATGGGTCTAAGAATGTTTTCTTTGAGTTTGTTTATATAGTAGATTATGTTAATGGATTTACATATATTAAATCAACCTTGCATCCCTGGGGGTCACTTGATCTTTGACACAGACGCCAAATATGCAATGGAAAAAGAAAGCATCTTCAATAAATGGTGATGTTCTAACTGGCTGGCTGTATGTAGAAGAATGAAAATAGACCCATATTTGTCACCTTGTACAAAGCTCAAGTCCAAGTGGATCAATTACCTCAGCATAAAACCAGACACTAAATCTAATAGAAGAGAAAGTGGGAAAGAGTCTTGGACTCATTGTCACTGGGGGAAATTTCCTAAATAGAACTCCAATGGCTCATGCTCTAAGAAGAACAATTGATAAATGGGACCTCATAATATTAGAAATTTTCTGTAAGGCAAAAGACATAGTCAATAAGACCAGTCGGCAACCTACAGATTGGGAAAAAATCAAAAACAAACAAACAAGCAAAAAAAATGACACTTATCCCACATCCGATTGATGGCTAATACCAAAAATATACGAAGAACTCAAGAAGTTCCAAAAAAGAAAAAAAAAAAAAAAAAAAAAAAAAAAAAAAAAAAAAAAAAAAAAAAAAAAAAAAAAAAAAAAAAACCAAACAACCCAATCAAAAAACAGGGTATAGAACTAAACCGAGAATTCACAACTGAGGAATTTCAAATGGCTGAGAAGCACTAAAGTAATGTTCAAAGTCCTTAGCAGTCAGAGAAATGCAAATCAAAATGATGATGAGAGTCGACCTTACACCAACGAGAATGGCTACGATCAAACCTCAGGTGACAAAACATGTTGGAGAGCATGTAGAGAAAGGGGAACACTCCTCCATTGCTAGTGTGACTGAAAACTGGTACAACTCCTCTGGAAATCAATCTGGAAATTCCTCAGAAAATTGGAAATAGATCTCCCTGAAGACCAAGGCATACCACTCTTGACCTGGACTCCCAGGACTCAAAGGAGGGGACCTTAGATAAAATGCCCAACAGTAGTGAGAGGGAACTTATTGAGCCCACGTCCAGAAGGAAGACAGGACATCAAGTGATGGATTAGGTTGCCATCCCACAGTCACATCTCTGACCCAAAATTGTTTCAGTCTGAAAAAATTACAGAGAATGAAATGGAGAGAAGTCTGAGGAAAAGAAGGTCCAGCAACAGGCCCAAAGTGGGATCCAGCTCAAGGGAAGGTTCCAAGGCCTGACACTATTACTGAGGCTATGGAGAGCTCACAAAACATCATCTATCATGGCTGCCCTCCAAAATACCCAACAAGCAGCTGAAAGAGTCAAATGCAGATATTTTCACCCAACCAGTGGACAGAAGCACCTGACACCTGTAGTTGAGTTAAGGAAGGCAAAAAGAAGCTGAGAAGGGTGATCCCATAGGAGGACCAGCAGTCTCAGTTAATCTTGACCCCCAAGATCTCTCAAACACTGGACCACCAAACAGACAGCATACACCAGCTGATATGAAGCCCCCAACACACATACAGTAGAGGACTTCCTTGTCTGTGTTCATTCAGAGATGATGCACCTATCCATCACAAGACTAGAGTCCCTAGGGTGTTTAGAGGTCTGGAGGGGTTGGGGTAGGGGCATCCACGTGGATACAGAGTGGTGTGGGGAAGAGGTGTGGGATGTGGAGCAGATGGAAGATGGATGGGAGGGGGCGGGAATGGATTATGGAGTGTAAAAAATATATTTAAAGTAAAAGAAAAATTTAAAAAATAATGCAAATAAATTTATATTAATACAGCACTGAACTTGATAGACAGTCGAAGAATGAATGCGTAGATTGGGTAGAAATTTCAGTACCAGCTTTGGCTTCCCTGCCTTCAATGACCCAGAAGAAGCATGAGATCAGAAAGAAGTCATTACATACGCTGAGACATTGGTCCTTATTGAACAGCTGCCTTTTCTCTCAGTTTTTCATGTTACTGGTTAGCAGATGGAGGGCCAGTCAAAACCTCTTCATTCATGAATAAATCAGTGTCCATTTTTCTTCAGTCTCCCATTGTACCCTCATGTGAAAAACAGATGGCAGAGCTCTGAAACACCTGTTTCAAATGTAGCCATGGCCGTATTTCCTGAATAATCAAGAAAGAACAAATTTTAATCAAAATGTTGTGGCTTTACCTTGTGAAATTTTCTTGTCAGACTCATTCTTTTGAACTCTCGGTGTCACCTCCTTACTCCAAAATAAATCAACACCTTTTAGAGCCAAAATGTTATCTCAAAACTTAGAGTTAACATCCAAGCTCTATAAATATACAAGATTCCCAAGACAAAAGTGCTGCAACAATAAATAAATTGATACCAGGGAGATGGCTCAAAGGGTAAAGGGGCTTGTCATTCATGCTTGACAACCTAGTGCATTACTCATAGCCCACATAAAGTTGGAAGGAAAGGAACAACTCCACAACGTTGTCCTCAGAGTTCTACATGTATACCTGAGAACTCCCTCCAAAAGTAATTATAGTAACAACAACAACAAAATACCATTAAACCGTACCATTACTACTACAGTAGATTTATGTTTCATATTTATAGTTGGTATAAGAATTTCAAGAGTGAGTGACCCTTGGAATAAGTTAGCTTAATTTTTGTCAGTGATTATTCAGTGAATAGAAGACACTTTGGACATCTATTTCTAAGGCATGATTTTCTAACTTAGGTCCTTCACATCCACTTACAAACTGCAAGCAAGCTTTTCTCAGCATCTCTTGTCTTCGCCACTCCTCAGTTATAGAACCTGGAAGCAGGACGTGCTAAGTCAAATACAAAGACAGGCACATGATCTAACAGGATGAGAATAAACTCCCATTGGCTCTGTGTTCTTTTCTCCTACACTAATATTACTTGGCTTGTGCTCCCAAACGTTAGAAGTCTTTATCCTCTGTATAATTTGGGGTGTACATTGTTTGATTTGAAATGTATATCCTTTGTATGATCTGGGGTGTGTAATCTTATTATTATTCAGGGTGTTTTTCTGTGTAGTCATATAGAAGCTTCATATGGGAATGGAAATATCAGGATAACGTGCATAGTTACACATGGATTTTTAACACTTATTTCCTTATTTTTATTTGAAATAGAAAAATATACAAATTATGAATCATCGTGTAAAACAGAATTAATGAACATTTTGTAACCACTCTACAACCAACCAGACTCAGTACCATGTTCCCTGCAATCCCTTCTTTATTCTCTTTCCTTTAAGTATAAATAAAATCTGCCTAGCACCCTATATTAGCTTTCATTTTCTGAGTTATATAAATGGAATAACAAACTCTAGCTTAGTGTCAGTCTTCAGTTCTCGGAAGAACAGGGTAGGCCCAGTGTGTCATTGAACAAGTACAGTTACCGGGGGCCACATTTGTTTCTCAGGAAAAACTGCAAGATAGCATTGGAAGAAACACCAGGTAAATGTGAGTAAAGTATACATTTGTCAGATTGGAATTTTTCCTATATAAGTATCAAATATCACAATGTTAATAAAGTGTACTGAAATGAGTTGAAGAAAATTTTAATTTTCTTTAAAAACATGATTGACTGAGCATCTCACCATTTAGCAAATAGACTAATGACCATTAGGTCTTTGGATATTTGAGACTTACCAATTTTAACCATTATTTT
Source organism: Mus pahari (assembly GCF_900095145.1). Lineage (NCBI taxonomy): Eukaryota > Metazoa > Chordata > Mammalia > Rodentia > Muridae > Mus > Mus pahari. The sequence continues at coordinate 88,110,198 of NC_034596.1, read as the reverse complement.
TTATCTTCTGAAGTATATTTTAAAAATATGTCCTCATAAGCAATAGAAATAAACAGGCTGATACTATTTTGTACATGATACTAGGCATACATGCATCTAGATGTGAAGTTTTTTGGTATGAAAATATTTTGAAGCTGTTTTATTTTGCATTTTTATAAGTATTAATGGTATTTAAATGTATGCATTTATGCTCATAAATGTTCCATTCTTTTTGAATTTGCTTTTGAACATAATACCACTTTTTTCCCCACACATTCTTGCATTTGTGTCTCTTTCACATTAATTTGTAAGATGTAATGTACTATAAAAGAAATGCTTTTTTTCTCTCATACTAATTGGTAAGATTTAATGTATTATAAACACTAATGTTTTTTTTCCAATCCAGGTTGAGATTTTTTTCTCCTAAATATCACTGACTCTTCTCTCTTTCCTCCTCTTTTTATATGGTTGGAAATGGATTTCTGTTTTTGTATAATATATTCTGATTACAATTTCCCCTCCCTCTGTACCACCCAGTTCCTCCCAATCCTCATCATTACCCATTCCAATTCTGTCATCATTAGAAACAAAAAGGCTAATGAGAGATAATAATAAAGTAAAATATATTAAAGTAAGATGCAGAGAAACCAAGCAAACACACTAGAGTAGGAAAAAAACCCAACCCCCCAGAATGAAAAGAGCCCGAGAAAGGGCATGGGAAATACATGTGGGTCAGGAACTGTCGCACGGGTTGAACATTCAGGATTCCCATAAAAAAAAAAAAAACTATCCAGAAAACAGACTATATATTTAAATTACCTGGGAAGAGACAGGGGGGAGTGAGAGAGGGAGGGAGGGAGGAAAAGAAGGAGAGAGGGAGAGAGAAAGGAAGGAAGAGAGGGAGGGAGGGAGGGAGGGAGGGAGGGAGGGAGAGAAAGAGAGGGAGAAAGGGAGGGAGGAAGAGAGGGAGAGAGAGAGAGGGAGAGAGGGAGAGAAACTAAATCTAAAACTAAATGGATAAATTTTGAAGATGAAATAAGAAAAAACGAAAAAGCAGACACATGGCATGAAGCAATAACCCTTCACAAACGCCACTGCGTTTGCTTTCATTGGCCATCTCTTGCTGGGCATACAGCCTACTCTTAGGGACTCACTCCCAGTGAGACTCCATTGGATAAAACTGAGTTTTTATTTGCAAATGGTTAAAAATTGAATGTAGCTTCTAGTTTAGGTATGGCAGCATGTATCCCTGTCTCCTTTCAATTCTATTACTGCAACTGCTGCAGGCACATGCAGGCCTTCTACATTGTGCTTCACTCTGTGAATTTATAAATACACCAGTCCTGTTGTGTTTAGAAGGCCTTGTTTCCTTGATGTCCTCCATCTACTCTGGCTTTTTCTGCTTCTTCTTCTGCGGGGTTCTCTGAGCCTTGACAGTGGTATCCATTTAGACCAAAGGGTTCTACAGACCCTGATTCTTTGTATATTGTCTGGCCCTGGGTCTCTGTATTTGTGAACAATTGCTTCTCTGATGATAGCTGAGCAAGGCACTGATCTTTGAATGTATCAAAATGTTATTAGGAGTCACTTGGTTGTTTTGTTCCTTCTCTAGTAGCATTTGGCTTTACAGTAGACATCTGGTCTATTTAGACTCAGATTCAGGGCCACCCATGTAGTGTTTGGTATCTGTTCCATCTAGTACAGTGAACTTTAAGTCAAATCATATATTGGTTAGTCACTCCTACAAGCTTTGTGCCACTTTTTCTCTAGAATATCTCGCAGACAGGTCACCACCATAGATCAAAGGGGTTATAGTTGATTTAGTGGTTTTCCTTTATAGATACATATAATCCATAGTAACTTCTAGTGCATGAACAAGAGCCTGGAGGGCTGAATGCTCTAGGCTGGCACCAGTTTGATTTCCTCCTGTTCAGAGTTGTGTAGGTATTATCTTCTACAATAGGGCATTGTGATCAGTTCGTGGAGAGCTACTTAGAGTCTTGGCAGCAGCCTGTGTTGAGCAACAACTCAATTTGCTGTATCCCAATCCCAGTAACAGAAGCTTTATTTGCTGACAAGGTGCTCTGTCTTCCTTATTTTATTGTCAATTTCCTTTCAATTACCTTGAAGATGCCTTCTTTCAGAAGCTAAGCGGAGTGGACCTGGTGATTGCTTGCATGGGATAACTGCAGGCAGGGATGCTCTTTCCTTTGCCTTAAATGTTTTGTCATGTTTCTAATGCTAACATTTCTATTGTTGACTTCTTCTATGCTAATAAAGTAACATTTAAGAACATTTTATTATTTATATAGAAACTCATACCTTTAATAAGAATTGGTTATAATATTTTGTGTTCTGACAGAAGCATAGGTTATTTAGTTTAGATTTATTACCTTAATTCACCCAGGAATGATTGTTATTTCTGGTGACACTAAATCTGGCCCAGTGTATATTTATTCATCATATGGATTAATGATTGTCTCCTCAATATATTGAATAGCCTTTCCTTTACCTATGTATCTTAAATTTCCCATTGACTCTATTTGGATATAATTTTAAAATGTATACTGATTATTTCTGAACTTTTTTTTCACACAGTCTTTTTTATTATTATTAGTTTCTTTATTTACATTTCAAATGCTATCCCAAAAGTTCCCTATACCCCACCCCACCCCTGCTCCCCTACCCACCCACTCCCACTACTTGGCCCTGGCCTTCCCCTGTGCTGGGTCATATAAAGTTTACAAGATCAAGGGGCCTCTCTTCCCAATGATGGCCGATTAGGCCATCTTCTGCTACATATGCAGCTAAAGACATGAGCTCAGGGGGTATTGGTTAGTTCATATTGTTGTTGCACCTACAGGGTTGCACTTCTCAAACTTTGTCCCAAAGCAGCCATGTATTAAATGATAGCATTTAAAATCATTTATTATTATCTGAAAGCAAAAAAGAGTTTTTAAATATTAAATGTGGTGTGCTTGCATGGATGCATGCATGCATGAATGAATGCATGCCTATGTATGTGTTTGTGCATGTGTGTTTGTGTGTGTGTGTGTGTGTGTGTGTGTGTAAATGAGAAAAGAGGTTTGAGGAGAAATATAATTCTTCTTTTCAAATTTTTGGAAGTTATTATTTATTGCATATGTAATTGAATCACCTACACAGAGTTTATATCTGATCTTTGGTTTGTGTTGAGAGTTCTTCTTTAAAATAAATACTTAGAAATAATTTTTAAATTACTTTCAGCAGTTTGTCCCTCCAAAATTTATGTTGAAATGTCAGCCCTTTCTTCAATTTTAGGAGGTAAAAAATTAATCAAGCTATGGTATTTAGAGGTTAGATCTTTAAAAGTCATCCAGACAGAACCCTCATTGAATACTACTTACTGGCTTTATAATAAAAGGGGGGAAATCTGGATATATGCACTTCTTGTTGCCTGCCAAATGCTTCAAAGCACTGCTTGTTAACTGTGCCAGCCAGCGGCTCATCATAGATCAGCCTTTCTATGCTCAGTAGGAACAGACATACACATTATATCATCATCTTCATAATCTATCCATCTATGTGTGTCATTACAGTAAATGAACTAATACAATATCATTGAAAAAAAGCTTATAATCTCTAGTTTCATGGAATGGGAATCTATACTGATTTAATTATTTTTAATTATCATGTTCATGTATTTTATAGAATTATAAATGATTTATCTTTGTACTCTTTATTATTGTGATGTGTAAAGTATGTATCCATGTCTGAAAATGCACTAACAATTCTTGATAATTACAGAAAAAGCTGCTTTTCTGAGATCTTTAAAAGGGATAATATTTACCTAGGATATTTGATCTTCCAAATGTATTGATTGAACTTCTAATCTATTATTTAATTTGCATCTAGTCAGTCTTCTCTATCTTTTGATTTTTTTACTTTCTTGGATAATATTTTATTTTATTAATTCACTAGGTTAATTGGCCTACACATTTTCATAATTAGTAGCATTTATTTCTCCCATCCAAATTTATACATACTGATTACAGTTCATAAATACTAGATCCATGTTTATGCCACTTTCTTTTGCAGAGACTGTATTTGCTTCTAATGTTCACATTATATTTGAAGGAATTAATTATATTATGACACCACAATCAGGAAAATTATTAGCTGTGTCCAAGCACCACTTAACTGAGCAGTCTTCCTTTATACTATTTTAGTTTTCACATTTTTATTTCTGTAATTTTGTTGCCAACAAGGTGGATAATTCCCACCTATGTTCTGAATGATCTGCAGTAGCTAGATATAACCAGGCATTGGCTTTATTCTTGTCTACTTACCGTTATACTATTCACTGTTCCCATCCAAATGATATTCTCTCTGTATACCTGTACAGTTATACTCTATGTATCTTTAGTAAATACATTCTGATGAGAACATTTTAGATCACATTGGATATTTGAAAACTTTTCTTTCTTTTAGAGTCATAGTGTACCTGCCTGCATATAAGATCAACAATTTTTCTTAAATCATTGAATATATTATTTAAATATTTATTATATTTGATCTTAAGAGTACCATCTATTATTTTTCTACAATTTTCCTGAATTCTTCATGAATTTTTCTTATTTCTTATTTCTTTGAGTTGGTTATGGAGACCGGCCATGCCTCTTCAACAGAAGTGAGGTTGTTTTAAACTATGTAGAAAAAAAAATGTCTACAAGGTTTGTTGATGTTCCTTATGCAAACACCCAAGAGTCAAGATTCAGTAGCGCCTATCTGTGTGCTTTCTGAACTGAGAAGGTAGACAAAGTAGACACTCCGCCTCTACCTTCATTGTATCTCCTGCTTAGGAGAATTAGTTTTCTTGACTTACAGAGCTTCTGAGAATGACTGGGAAGCGTTCCTGGGAGGGGTACTTAACCTGCTTTCCATGCTGTTGTGTCTGTGTAAATAGGCTGTCAGCTCCAAACTGGACTCAGATACCTGAAGCTTCATCCTCCTTTTTATTTTATTCTAATTTAGTTTTTAGTTCAAAAAGGGAAGAATTTAGTTTTGGCCCATTCTTTCAGTCCATCTTAGTAGGAGAAGATATGGCAGGAGACAGCAGTTTGAGTCATTGTAGCCAAGAGGAAGGTCACACAAGGTCCATACATGTGTTCCATACATGCCCCAGCATGAGTGCTATTTCCATGAACATTAATTACAGATCTTCCCCTCTGGGGTAATCTTCTCTTGAAATACCATCATAGATGCACTCAGAGAAGTGATTTACTAGTATCTTGGGCATTCTCAATCCAATTAGGTTAATAAAATTAACAATCACAAGTAAACTGCAGATCAACTTGTTATCCAAACCCATTTTCTATAACTGATTTGCCTTCTTTTATTGAAAAAGAGTATGTTTTATAAAGTATATTCTGATCGCAGTTTCTTCTTCACCAACCTCATGAAATTCCATCTTAATCTTTGCACTACCATCAAAAGCCACACTGTTTTTTCTCTCTCATTAGAAAACAGGTTTAATATTCTATTTCACTTTATTATTTCATTTTATTCTTTGTCCTAAATCTTAGCTGGAGCCTCACAAATGTTCTTGAATCAGAAGCAACAGTGACCTTATAACAGGCATAAATGTGAAATGGTTATTTTTCTTTCAAGCTATGTTTTTAGATAATCCACAGTGGTTTATAAAATGGCAGTAGACAGTTATGCATGTATTTGGCTTGGTGGAATCCATTATATTACTGGGAGCTAAGTATTTATCTTTGTAGTTAAGTCTTGAGGAACTTCTTCAACTTTAACTTCAATTTTTCTATTATTGAATTATTTCCAGTCATTCCTTGCATATCTTGTGACAAATGAATTCTGAATAGATAAAACATGACCATCATGATGATAAGGTTTTTTAAATGCTTGGTTTTTATCCCTTTCTCTACACATGCTTGCTTTTGTGGAATCCCCTTAGTGTCTACTACAAAAGGTATTCATTTTGTTTTCAGGTAGTTTTTTTAATGTAGTTTAATTCCTTTAACAAGATACTGATATTTTCATTCACTAAAATTCTTTGGGATACTTTTTGAAATTTTTGATTGGTGTTTATTACCAAAATATTTTATCATTCTGTCTTTATGATCCTTAGAAATGTCAAACAAAACATCTTCAGAATCAGTTTCATTTTCAAGTTCTTATGTCCTTCTAATAGTACTGAGAACAAAGAAATACAAGTTATTTGGAACAAGAAGAGAGGCATTGCTCTTCCAGCTTACTTTTCTAACCACCAGTCATAAAACATTACAACCTGATGATAATGGAGATTAATTGTACTGTGTTGGTGTCCCTTGGAAGCCTGCTACTTGCTGAAGGAAAAGAGAGGGAAAGTGGATGTAGGGTAGAGGAAAGAGAGGAGAGAAAGGAGAGGACACCGTGGTCTGGATGTATTCCATAAGAAATATATTTTTAGTAATAATAGTGATAATGATAATAGCAATCCCCAAACTCCAAACAAAGCATATGTGTGTGTGTGTGTGTGTGTGTGTGTGTGTGTGTGTGTGTGTGTGTTTGTGTGTGTGTATGTATGTATGTATATTTGGGTTCCTCCCACAGCAATTTCTTTCTCCTGGGCCTAAAAGTGTCTAGCCTATGTACAATATAATCTTCCTAAGTGACCGATTCAATCCAGAATCTTTTTGTTTCTGACTGAATTGCTCTATGTGGTCTCATACTAACTTTGGCAATCTGTTCTAATCTTCTGACTTCTTCTTATCTTGCTCATTCTGTCTTCACCCATGTCTAGCTTGTTCTCCCTGCAACCTGTCTTTGTAAAACTGCCCAATCCCCTGGTTTTTTTTGTTTTGTTTTGTTTTTTTTTCTCTAGCTACGCTTAAGAAGCTAGCTTCTCCTTTCTGAGCTGCTCTCCTTTGAGTTGGAAATATACTATCTCTGATTCATTCTGCCAAGTCTTTCTCTGATGTGTCCCTTTATCGGCCTTTCAATTAGAAATTACTTTCAAACATGGTTGCTTGCTTCTGCAAACTAAATTTACCCTCACTGTAAGTGATTAAAGGTATATACTAAGGGTATTTCTTTATTCTAACCAGATCATACTGTAATCCAGGGTGTGTCTTCAGGCCTGATAATATAGATGTAGACGGACTTTGAATCGCATCCCTTAACATAGCACCCATGTTGCTGGAGATTAACCAAATAGAAAAATCCTGAATAAAAATAAAAAGAAAAGATAATGAGTTGAGGAATGTATGCACTCCTCTTCACATATGTAGATGTCTTATAACTTGAACAAGATTTAGAAAAAATGAAAAAGATTGACAGTCATTCACATGAACTTTTTCTTTTGTTCCTGATTTTAATGGGATTGCTTTGAGTTTCTCTCTATTTAATTTGATGTTGACTGTAAGCTTGTTCTGATTTGTGTTATGTTTAGATATGACTGGTATATTCTTAATCTCTCCAGATCCATAATCTTTCCAGTACTTTCCAGTCAAGACAGGATGTTGGTTTTTCTCAAAGGCCTTTTCTGCATCTAAAGAGATGATCTCAAAATTGTAAATGACAAAATGAAGCAAACATCAGGAAGAAATGTCTCTTATTAATTATTTCAAGTAAAAATTGGGGATTATCCAAAAATATGCAGAATATATCAAAATAAGGGTGGGTCACCACAATATTACATACATGATATTCAAAGTATTTCAAAAGATACAAAAATATACACCAATAAAAATCTGAGAGAATCAAAGAGAGAGAGAGAGAGAGAGAGAGAGAGAGAGAGAGAGAGAGAGAGAGAGAGAGAGAGAGAGAGAGAGAGAGAGAGAGAGAGAGAGAGAGAGAGAGAGAGATGTTCTTACGTCCTGTGGGTTTTTTCCAGTTGTTTGTTTGATTTTTATTTTATATACTTTTAGTTTCTTTATGAAAGTACATTTTTGTATATTGTGACATACCTGTATCTCAAGGATAAGGCCTTCTTGGGTTAAATGTTCTGTAAATATCTATGAATCCATTTGTCTTGTTTTATTTTGTTGTTGTTTTGTTTTTGTTTTGTTATGTTTTGTTTTTCGAGACAGGGTTTCTCTGTATAGCCCTGGCTATCCTGGATCTCACTTTATAGAACAGGCTGGCCTCGAACTCAGAAATCCGCCTGCCTCTGCCTTCATGAGTGCTGGGATTAAAGGCGAGCACCACCATGCCTGACCCATTTGTCTTATTATGTTTGTTAGTTTTAGTATTATTGTTTATCTTTAGTCTTGATGACCTGTCCATTGCTAAGGGTTGGGTAGGGAAGATTGCTAATATCAGTGTTTGAGGGTGAATGTGTGATATAAGCTATAGCAGTATTACTTTGAAAAAATTGGGTGCCTTTGTGTTTGGGCAAAGAAATTGAAACGCCATCTTTGTAGAGTTTTTTTTTTTTTCTGTTTGTTTTGTTTGTTTGTTTTGTTTTGTTTGATGAGTATGCAGTGTTCTTCTGCATATGTTTGGATTAATTTTGTCTTGAAGTAAATTTTGTTAGATATTAAAATGGACATAGCAAATAGGATCTTAGGTCCATTTGCTTGGAATATCGTTTTCCATCCCTCCACTCTGATGTAACCTCTAAACTTGATATTGAAGTGGGTTTCTTACATGCAGCAGAAGGTTGGACCTGTTTTTCCATCTAGTCTGTTAGTCTGTGCCTTTTTATTTGAAGATTTGAGATGATTTGATATTTATTGAAAGAAATCAATGGCCATGAATTATTAATTCGTATTACTTGGTTGTTCTTGCTGGTGGTGGTGGTGGAGGCAGCTGAGGCAGCAGCAGCAGTGGTGGTGGTGGTGATGTGTGTGCGTGTGTGTGTGTGTGTGTGTGTGTGTGTGCATTTCCCTTCTTTTGGTTTATGAGAGTAAACTTCTTGGGTTGTATTTTTCCTTATAGATCATTCTATTGAGGTTGATTTGTAGATAAATATTGTTTAAAATTGACTTCATTATGGAATACCTTATTTTCCTTATATATGATGATTTAAGTTTCCTTGGTTATAATTATCTGGGATGGTCTCTGTAGTCTTTTGCAAACAACAGCACATCTGCTTTTAGAGAAGTCAGGTGCAATTCTAATAAGTCTACTTTTATATGTTACTCGATTTTTCCCTTGAAAGTTTTTATATTCTTTCTTTGTTCTGTATGCTTAGTGTTTTATTATGTGGCAAGTGGGCCTTGTTCTCTGGTCCAATCTACTTTGTGTTCCCATAGCTTCATATACTTTTATAAGCATGCCCTATTTTAAGTTAGGGAAATTTTCTTCCATGATTTTGTTGAAATATTTTCTGGGCCTTTGAGTTGAGACTCTTCTCCTTCCTCTATTCCAATTATTTTTATGTTGGGTCTTTTCATAGTGTCTGAGATGGCGGTTTTGTGTGAGGAATTTTTTAATTTAGCATATTATTTGGCTGATGTATCAATTTCCTTTATCATATCTTGAAGGCCTGAAATACTGCCTTACACCTCTTGTATTCTATTGGTGATATTTCCTTGTATATTTTTAAATCTTTTGTTTCTTGAATGCCCTCAGTTTATATTCTTTATTTGCTTCTACTTCCATTTTCAGATCTTGAGAAGTTCTATTGTTTTCCTTCAGCTGTATATCTCTAAGGTATTTATTTGTTCTCTCTCTCTCTCTCTCTCTCTCTCTCTCTCTCTCTCTCTCTGTGTGTGTGTGTGTGTTTCCTGACTTTCTTTGACATTTATTCATTTCCTCTAATTTCTTATTAGTGTTTTTATCTATTTTATAGGACTTATTAATTTTTACTTTAAGGACCTCTACCATCTTCATAAATTGGTTTTAAGTTCCTGTTCTTGTGCTTCAGCTATGTTGGAATATTCAAGACCTTCAGCTAAATCAGAATATTCTAGCCATGCTGTGGTAAGATAGCTGGGTTCTGGTGAAAACATTGCCTTGGCTATTATTATACTCTTATGCCAGTGTCTAAGAATGTGAGTTTGATGTGATTATAGGTTTAGGGGTAATTTCTGGATTTGTCTTTGTTAGGTGGGTCTTTTTATTCTTGGTTTCTTTTTCTTCTCTTAGTTTTCAGAGATATTTGGCTATGTGCTGCCTGTTTTACTGTCCTGCTTGGCTGTTGTTTTGTGGGTGTGGAGATCACAGGGATGGGACAGTTTCTGAAGGATCCACAGGCTGTCTGGAAAGGGTGGTGTTGAAGCACTAAGGACAACCTTGAGGATTGGGTCTAAAGAACAAAAAGAGTGACGAAGGTTCATGGGTCACCTACCTGGTCTGGCAAGCATAGCCTATGGTGTCCATCTGAGTTGGGTGCTTTAACAGTGATAGGAAAGGGAAGCCAGTGATGGACAGTCTGTGGGATCCACAGGAGGCGTGGACAGGGAGAAGGTAAGGCGTCTCTACAGATGACCCTCTATGTAGATTTTTTTTTTAATTAGGAAAACAAAAATTAGGCATATGCGGTAAATTTAGAATGTGGAAGATAGATTAACATACAAGGTTATTAAAATTTCATTTTTCCAACTTGTTAGGACCAAAGTCCTAGTTATCAGTTGAACAGAAAAAACATACTTTCTCCTTTAAAATGTTACATTTTCTTTCTGCAGAAGAGTTGCCATGATTTCTATCACCAGAAAATATCTTGAATTTAAGTCAGGAAATGCTGACCTGACTGAGTTTAGCTCAAATGTTTCCATAAATGAAGAAATGAATTCCATTGTTTTGTTTCTTCCCTAAGATCATCCTAAATAATTGCCAATTAACCTTACAGGGTTTTCTACCATTTAACTTTTGTTCTAAAATTGTTCTAAAAAAATCAGTTGTTAATTTTAATGGATAATATATACTGGACACTTTCAATGGTGTTACAATGACGAATTAAGAACTGGGTCAAGGAATTTCCCAAGGACTTTTTTCTCTGCATGCTCAATTCTTCTTGTTCACTGAGGGGGGCTAATATAAAGTGTTAGAATTTATAGAAAGAAAACTGATATTTATGGCAAAATGTGTGTTTGTCCTCTTTTCTACTTCCTCCTGAAAATGACCCTTGTCCTTTATTGCCACTTTATTTTCCACAATTGTATTGTATTGAAGACAGTTTATTGCACCAACAGAAAGTATTAAACATAGAATGCTTCACAGTAACCAATGCCTAACAGATACTTTGGGAGGGACTCTGTGAGGGAGGGATCAAGAATTGGAACAAGGATTAAGATATAAACACATAATCGAGAGATAGAGAAATAGGGGTGACTATGACATAAATATATTTTATACATATATAAAAACATCATAATATATATAAATATATTATCATTTATAAATAATCAATATATGATAATAAGGCATTAAAATATGAACATGTAGTAAGTAAAAAAAAAATGAAGGAAGTAAAATGCAATCTCAAAGTTATAACACTTCTTTCAGCAAACCCTTACTGAAAATACTAAGAGCAACACGATTTCCTCCCTCACTGATGGGGAAATACAGATTCCTTCCCAGGTCACAGCCTTCATTAGTGAGAGAGGAAGCAAGGTAAGCCACTGAGCCTCTGTGCTCCTGAGTCATAGATTCTATTTGTGTACTCTAAAATTGAGAAATACATCCCATCATCTGTGCTCTTGATAATATACAGTCAAGTCAAATACTAGGCTTAGTCAGAAGCATCCCAAGGACTCTTGTCTGCATTATTATTGTTTTATGAACCAGGCCCATGCTGCACCTTGAGAATGGAGACAAGACTCATTCTTTTTAGGTCAATATTGGTTTTTCCAAGTCCCTTTGACTCTCCATCTGCCCACAAGCAAGTGTTTATTCTAAGTATCATTATAGGCTCATGCAAACCTTCTAGGTCACAAGTAGTTTTCAACATAATAATTGTATCCATGGAGATTTTTCCTTGGATTCCCTTAGACACTAAAATCTTAGCAATTCAACACTCTTATATAAAAATGTATAGCCAGGCAGTGGTGGTGCATGCCTTTAATCCCAGCTCTTGGGAGGCAGAGGCAGGTGGATTTCTGAGTTCGAGGCCAGCCTGGTCTACAGAGTGAGTTCCAGGACAGCCAGAGCTACACAGAGAAACCCTGTCTCAAAAAAAAACAAAAACAAAAACAAAAACAAAAACAAAAAACAAAACAAACCAAACCAAAACAAAAAGGTTTAACCTATATACTTCCACATTTCAAGCAGACCTAGACACATAACACAATGTAAATTACAGTTTTGTGCTACATTGTATAAGAAATACTGAGACAAAAAGAAAATACAAGTATGCCGTATTCAGATGTGTTTCAATAATATTCTGTCTATATTTTGTTGAAGTTATCAGTGATGATTCTAAAGATATGCAGCAATCTAGGATGTAATGGAAGAGAAAGAATATATAGGATATGCTACAGGATCAAAAGCCATACCACTATCCATCAAAGGCAATAAATTAAACATTGCAAACTCTTATAATTAACTACTCAACTTAATAAATGTCGGTTGTCACCATGAAAAGCTAACACAACTCACAAACCATCTGCTTTTTCTTAATTAACCGGACTCCCCCCCCCCAGCTCCAGGGAGTAAACTACCAACAAAGTACAACACATGGTGCGACCCATGGTTCCAGCCACATATGTAGCAGAGGATGGCCTTGTTGGGAAACAATGGAAGAGGGCCTTGGTTCCATGAAGGTTGGATGCCCCAGTGTGAATGCAAGAGTGGGGAGGCAAAAGTGGATGGGTGGGTGGGTGAACACCTTCATAGAATCAGGGGAGGGAGGATGGAATAGGAGTTTACATTTGACATGTAAATAAGGAAAATATCCAATAAAAAAAGTTCTTACTCTTCTATGTGCCCAAATATGACTAGATTTTTCTTTCAGTTTAAAATATATACAAATGTCACAGGCATGTGTGGCATTCAGAGGACAACTTTGTGGATTCATTTCTCTCCTATTACCTTAGAAAAAAAGGTTTGTTTTGGGGAGACTGTAAGCTACAAACTCTTGTAATTTGTTACTATAATTGCTAAAATACTTAGATTTATTATTTGTATATGAAATTAGAAATTACAATTACAATAATATATATTATAAATATATTAACTAAAATAAATATTAGATTCTGGATTAAAAATTTTCTACTCAGATCTCAATTTGCTCCAATAGCTCTGGATGAAAGGATTATGTTTGATTGCATTATTTGTCTCTGTGTCTGTCTTGAGAACTAGTGACTATATTTGTATATTTGTATTGGTCTTTGGGGAACCCAATTCTCATATCCTGGTTGACTTTTTTTTTTTTGCCAACAATCAGTTTTTGGACTTTGGTGTTCCCCAACATTATATAGGCTGTTTTAGGCATGTCTCTTCATATTACTTTTAATATTACTACTTCTCTACTCATAACTTACTAGTTTTTTGATGGGATCCCATTGAATATCCATGTGTGTGTGTGTGTGTGTGTGTGTGTGTGTGTGTGTGTGTGTGTGTGTGGAGAGAGAGAGAGAGAGAGAGAGAGAGAGAGAGCTAGTTACTCTCTACTCTTTTCCTCCTTGGGTAAGAAGGTTCAACAAGGTTAATCCTCAGGTTGACACTAAACATCTTTATGGTTAACTAAATACAGCGTTGCTTCCAAAAATATAAAAATCTACAGTTGCTACACTACATAGCAATTGAAGAAAATTTTGCATTTTCAAGTAAAATATTAATGATCCAGAGATTTTAGGAAAAATCTCTTCTTGAGGCCTAACAATAATTTTTAGTGAAAGAAAGAAAAACAAACAAAAAAAAGAGGAATAAAGTCCAACACCTAACTGCCTTCCTGATATTCACCTACATTATCTTCATTTTATTTTTCTTTTTTGCGATGCCACAAACAAATCTCAGCCATGGTTCCTAAAGATGATATTTACTGGGTGGGAGTTTGTCTGGCAGTTACATTCTCATCACTTAATAGCCCAGTCAAAGAGTCTATCCAGTCACTTGCCTTATCTTTCTATGTCTCTATCATCAACAAGACCATTTTGACATCAGATGAGTCACAGAGTGAAGAACACACCTGACACAGAGAATTAAACTAGCCTGTCCAACAAAATAAACCATGTCTGTAAAATACCTAGGATAATCTGAGGATGTATTATGTACGTTTATCTACCTTGGAAGCAGCGTTTATCACAGAATAGAAAACTAATACCAATGACCTTTTACAGTCTTATTCTTTGTTTATTTAGTCACTTTTTATTAACATGTTGTTTGCAAAGGAATTTTGCCATTATAGACCTCTTTCATTTTATTCTCCCTAAATTAATATTTTTACCTAGAATATTGGGACTTCCATCCTCTACTCTCTAGCAAATATTTATTGAGTTTGGTCAGTGCTCTTTAATAAGCGATGGCCTCATCTATGCTCAGAAGTATAAGAATCATATCATATCATCCTTAAGCGATTCATGATTACAAATGATTTATAATTATAAAATGCTCTAATTACAGTGGGCTCTCACCACAACTTTAAAAACTCATGGAAGGTATTCTCAAATTTGCTTGAGAGACAGACTATGAAATGCTGGTGTTTGCTAATTGGACTTGTGGAAAATACAGTGTAATGATTAGGCATTCTAATGATTCATCTGCCAAGAAACAATTATGAATCCCAGCAGGGAAAAGAAAGAGATGTTCTCCTCAAAATAGCAAATAGACCCTAAGCTGAGGCAGAATTACCAGGAGAGGTTAGACAAAGAGAGTACTTTGAAAGGAGAAAGTACTGGACTAACTTATGTTATGGAGGCAAGGAAAAGATCACAGTTACTGTAGCAAAGATGAACTAAGACAAAGGAATGATAACAGAACCTGACTTAGTTACAAAGTCAATTGTTACCTTAGGACTTCTTCTAACCAGAATAGCATTAAACAACCTATAGCAGCTGTTAAATGGGATACAGAATGGGACACTAATCTAAGAGCTACTATGTAGTACTTTTGCTATCACAGAATCTCAGAGATTGAACTTGTAAAAGGGAGTAGGGAGACGTAGGGAGGGAAGAAGAGAGGGAGAGATGGAAGGAGGGAGGTAAAATTCACTTATAAGCCAAGCTGTCAGATAAATTTGCAGTTATCTGAGGAAATATTATGATGATTTGAAAATAATGATGACTCAATACTTTGATACACACGTTTATTTATATTTACTTATTTTAATTAAAATTTAATTACATATTTTATACTTCACTTTCCTACTTCTAATTCCTCCCTTATTCCTGTCACTACCTTTCCACGTAATGATTCTTATTACACACACACACACACACACACACACACACACACACAAATATAACTTGCTGTATCTGTTTGGTGCTATTTGTGTGTAGATAATTTTGGTGCCGAATACTTTGTAGTGAATATTCAATTGGTGAGATCAAACCTGAGAGAGACTAATTCTTCCTTTCTCACCAGTCACTCATTGTTGGAAGTTCTTCTTCTTTTTATCCAGAATAGGACTTGTGCAGGATTTTTAAATGATTTTTATTCTTCATTTTTTCCTATTGAAAGTTGTGCTTTGCTTTCAGCTCTAGAATACATGATTCACTTAACATGAAACTTTTCATTTTCTCTAGAAAATAGACATTACACCATACTAGAAATCTAATAATTCTAGTAAATTTTATATGATGCCTTTGCAAGCCAAAAAGCATTTGCAATGTCAACCCTTTGAGTAACAATCAAAGGATACTTCTGAGCAATAGAATTGTATGCTCCACATAGCCAGGTTGTCTGTGAAATTCTTAAAAGCAATTCTCTTTTAATCTACTTGTACTCTTGATCATAGGCCTCCCTGCTCCTATGTAGCAGATGTACACCTTGGCCTTCATGTGGGTCCTGAACAGCAAAGCAGGGGATATCCCAAAAGTTGTTGCCTGTGTGTGGGATAGGTTCAACTGGGCTGCTTTGTCTGGCCTCAATGAGAAAGGAAGTCCCTAATCTTGCAGAGACTTGAAGTGGGAAGGATGCCCAGGGAAGTCTCCACCCACACAGAGGAGGAGAGGAAGGAGGGGGGAAGGACAGTGGGAGGAGATGACCAGAAGGGGTGCAGTGAGTGGGATATAAAGTAAATAAAAAATAAACTGAAGGAAAATAAAAATGCCTGATCATCATTACCTACCGCTGCTAAGGTAATCTTCTCTCCAGAAAAATATCAGGGTCTGTCATTAAGTTTACCTTTGTATGTTTCTTGCTGTGGCCTCTTTTTCATGTTTAGCATTTTATTTATATTCTACTTTTTGTTTTGTTTTCTATTCCTGATATAAACACAAAGAGCAACTTGGAGAGGAAAGGGTTTATTTCATCTTACAGCTTATAATCTGTCATGAATGTATGTCAGGGCTGGAACTCAAGAAGAAACCTAAAGACTGGAACTGAAAAAGAGGCCATGGAGGAATGCAACTTACTGGCTTATACTTATGGCCTAGTCGACTTGCTTTGGAATATAACCCAGGACTACCTGCCCAGGGATGGCACTGCCCACAATTGGCTGTGTCCTCCAACATCAATCAAAAAAAAAAAATCCCTGGTGCCTGTCCACAGGTTAGACTGATAGAAATGTTATCTCAACTGACATTTCTTTTTAGAAGATGACTATAGCATGTGTCATGTTGACAAATGAAACAATGACCACCTCAGTGGGTATTTTCATCATATATCAGTATATTAATTGACTTTCTAGACTTCAGACAAAAGACAAGAGTGTTAACATACACAGAAGAAATATTAATTTTGTTTGCGGTTTAAGGCTTTCACTCCAAATTGAATTCTGTTGACTTTTGATGGTGAGGATGAACAGGGTGGCAGAAACAATAGAAGAGGGAACCTCTCCCTTTAGCAAGAAGCAAAGGGAAAGGATGTGGACCAGAGGCCTAAGGCCCACCCTAACAGCCTGCCCCAGTGTCCCTGCTCCATCACCGCTCATGAATGCCACACACTGCCTGCCATAAAGCTGTTAGCAAACAGGTTATGAGGAGACACATCAA
This sequence comes from Mus pahari, assembly GCF_900095145.1. NCBI lineage: Eukaryota > Metazoa > Chordata > Mammalia > Rodentia > Muridae > Mus > Mus pahari. The sequence continues at coordinate 88,093,198 of NC_034596.1, read as the reverse complement.
ATATAAACTGTGATGAATTGTGCCTGTCCATTTCCCAGAGAATATGTTCCTCTTACTTTTTAGCTATTTTCTAACCTACATTCTCTGTCTCGTTGTAAGCCCTCTCTTTAAACTTAAGATGTTCATAACAAATAATCTATAGATGACATTTTCTTCATAGTCTATAATCTTGTCTTTTCAAGCAATTTGTATTAGAAATCTCAGCACTGTAAAGCAGTAATTTGCATGATTGTAGATCTAAAACTTTATAGAAATTTTGGAAATATTTTGTTTATTTTTCAAAAAAATAAACTGTTTCTTGATTTTTTAAAAGACTGTGTTCTGAGATAAAGATAGAGAACAGAGTTCTCTGCATTCACATACACATACAACATACATACAGAGAGAGAGAGAGAGAGAGAGAGAGAGAGAGAGAGAGAGAGAGAGAGAGAGACATTCTAGTTCAAACTCCTTTTAGACTTCTTAGTTTCCTTACTCTCATCCAGGAACTGGGACATATAGCACAAAACATTTACAATGTATTTTTCAGAATTGAACTCTTTGTCATAGGATACTATCCTTTTTTCTTCTCTTTGCTTTGTATACAAGTAAAATAATATTAAAATATGTAAATGGTGAATTAGGATGTGTCTTAGCCATGGTTTCTATTCCTGCACAAACATCATGATCAAGAAGCAAGTTGGGGAGGAAAGGGTTTATTCAGCTTACACTTCCACATTGCTGTTCATCATTAAAGAAGGTCAGGACTGGAAATCAAGCAGGTCAAGAAACAGGAGCTGATGCAAAGGCCATGGAGGGATGTTACTTACTGGCTTACTTGCCTTGGATTGTTCAACTTGCTTTCTTACAAAACCAAAGACTACCATCCCAGGGATTGCACCACTCAAAATGGGCCCTCCCACCTTGATTACTAATTTAAAAAATGCCTTACAGCTGGATCTCATGGAGGCATTTCCTCAAGGGAAGCTCCTTTGTCTGTGATAACTCTAGCTTGTGTCACATTAACACACAAAAACCAGCCAGTACAGGATGCAGAAATTATCTCACCCTTACATGATTACATACTAAAACATTAGTAATCTCATTTTACTTATTGAAAATATGAAGATAATTTTTGTTCAGTCACAACTTTGCTACAACTTTATGCATAATCAAGAAATTTGTAGAAATAAACTGTCATCCAAAGTTTAGATTTGAAGTTAGGATGGCTGGAGACAAACACTTTTGTTCCGTTATCTGTTAGTTGGGAATATATGTTATTTTATGAAAATAATATAGACTATATTACTATCAAGGAGTTCGCATATATCAGGCTGAGGCTCTAAGCATTAGTAGTGCTTAATCACTATGTTGAACTGGAATAGACCAAAGATTTTTGTGGGAAAAAAAATAGACAAATAAGGGACAAAGGAGGATGGGTTTACTGGTTTACGCTACAATTACTTTGTTATTTTAATCTTTATTTCATTGTGATAATTCCCATGGGCTAACTTTTAGATTAATTGGTTTCTACATGCATTGTGGCTAACAAAGTCACTGTGTGAATGTGTGCTCTACTAATAATGTGGAGATGGTTACTTTTTGGTTCTAATAAAAATTCCCACACGAGTTATTGAAAGGAAAATAGCATAGTATCAGTTGGTGAAACCGTTGCTAATAGGATTAATAAACCTATGACATTGCATGTACAGAAAAACAAGTGAAATATTAAATTTGGTTAAAGACACTCTTACAGAATATGTATATAAATCATAAAAACTGAATTGCTACTCCACATTAATATGAACTCTCTGGTTGAAATAAGGATTTATAATGAAATGTTTGAGAAGTCATTTTCTATAATATCTTTTTAGTATATCCACTCAAGAAAGGCTTGCCTTATTTGTTTTGAGACGTTCCCCTTGGCTCTGCTGTGGATTTACAGATCTACAGAGAAAAACTTTCAGGGTACTGCGATGTGTTGTGTTCTCCATAGTGTGTTGACATTTCCTTAAGTATCCGTTTAGTTTTGAATTTGCAGATCTTTGAGATAGGGTTACATATACCTAGCCTTAAACTCCATGAGTACCTGAAGGTGACACTAAACCGGCAAACCAATGCCACCATACACAGCTTCATTATATTTTGAAATGTAATTCTATCATGGTCAATTCATTTGAACCATAACCTTAGATTTTAATTCCATATACACCAATTATATCATGGAAGAGACTTGGAAACTCAAGTCTCTACATGTCTTTCTATAATCCCTATATATTATATTGTTAGGAATTTTATTTTCTCAAAGAAGCTAGGTAATGAATCTTTATAGTATATCCACTTACAAAAAGCTTGCCTTCTTTGTTTTGTGTTAGTATCCTCAGCTCTGTTAAGATTTTATGGATCTGCAGAGAAATACTTGCAGTGTAATGTGTTGGGTTTTGTATTTTCCATTTTGTGTTGATATTCCTCTAATTATCCTCTTATTGCAGTTTTTTGAGGTAGAGTGACAGATACATGACCATAAACTCCCTGGGTTCTTGAAGGTGACATTGAAACCACAAACATTTTCCATCTTAACAACCAGAACACCTAAGTTCAATCTCCATTTCTTTTTCATTTTTTACTTTTATATTCTATACTTTTTACCTCAGAGAACATGCTTTAATTTAGACATACACAAATGAGAAAATAAGACTAAGAATGAGAAAATAGTTCAAACGTACAGCTCCTTTAAATTTTAATTTGTATTACTTTTATTTTTTGAGACTATAATTACAACTTTCCCCTTTCCCTTCCCTGCCTGTAATCCCTTCCATGTATATTTTTCTTCTATTTCAAATCTATAGGCTTTCTTTCATTAATAGTTGATGCATGCATTTATGTTTGAGTGTGTGCATATGTTAATCTGTGTCTTTGTATGTTCCTAAATATTATGTTTATGTACCCAAATATTATAACCTGTTCAGTCTTTAAAATATTACTGTGGTATGTATATTTTCAGAGCTGATTCCTAAATAGTCAATTGTGTGTTCTTCCCTGAAGTAAATATACCTCCCACTATCAGCATTCATTTTTGCATGTAGTTTTTGCATAGGGGCAAAGCTTCATGACCTTTCCTCCCTCTGCTTTATCCTGTCTATTGCTGCTGTCCTTGTTCATCTCATGTGTGTGCTGGCCTTAACTTCTGACATTACTAGGAAATACCATCTCAGAGAAAATTCTCTAATTCCGTGGCTCTTACCACCTTTCAGCCCTCTCCTTTGCATTGTTGCCTGAGCCTTAGATACAGTAATTGTGTTGTTATATAGGCACCTATAAAAATTAATGAGAGAGAGAGAGAGAGAGAGAGAGAGAGAGAGAGAGAGAGAGAGAGAGAGAGAGAGAGAAAACTTGTGTGCATATGAGGATGTCAGATGTCAACTATCTCCTTGCTAATCAACTTGGAAGTTAGACCTCTTCTGCCACTTGGGCAATCCTGGATCCAAGCTCATGCAGTCAGCCTGCCTCCTTCTTCCATCTTATTGTTACCACTCCCATGCTCTTTAAAACTCTGTAAATGCAGCAATGAGGATGCTGCTTTTCCTAGTCAGCAAGGAGGACCTAGAAAGGCTTTGGTATATTACTTCATAAATACATGCCCTCTAGTCATTGAACTGTTGGTCATAGATCTGAGAATTCTCCAATATGTGGATTTCACCACCTGCTTATTACATCTTTAATCAAAATGTCTAATAAGAATCTCTTTTGACTGAGGGCATGTTTACACTTGTTCACTGTCCCTGTCTTTCCTCTTTCTAGTTTTATATATTTCCCTAACAACTTTTGCAGAAAAATGAACACTCTGAAACAAAGTCTCATTTGAGATAATTGAGACAATATATCTAGAGATATTTCTAGTGCCCTCTTGCCCACAGTTTGACAGTTCCTGTGCTAAAGCAGTGAGCATGATTTTGCTTGTCTGCATATTGCTGTTCACATCCATCAGAGTGACAACACTATAGTGATGGGTATTCAGGGACCAACTGCAGAGCAGTCTTTGTTTGTGTTCCCAGAAGCATGCAATGTTGATAGGACAGGAACAGGTAATCTTGTCCCTCTCCTTTCTCTGCTGTTTTCTCTGTTTACCCTAAGGACAAAATTTTTCCTAAAGCCTATGATTACTTCTATGAAACATGAGACTGTTTTCAAGTAATACAAATTACAAAGAATAAAGCAGTTTATTTTTCTTATGATTCTAACTACATATTTCCTCTGAAATAACACTGACCCAAAAAGATATAAGACATTGAAAGATGTTTCCCCAGAACACACCTACATACTGTTTACTGCAATACTACTCAGCTATTAGGGAGAATTGGGTCTTAACCATTCACTCTTCATCTTTTATATAAAGGATTTCTATCAAAAGTTTCATATCGAACGCTTAGTCCCATCACAAATTTTGGAAATGGCCTAATCAGTGGATTGATCTATAATGTATTTATAAATTGATAGCATTATTGCCAGTTTGTGGAGTTGAGTCGTTGGTGCCTTCTTCAATGGTGAAGGCCATAGGAACACAGGTTGGAAGGAAAAATCTTATGTCTCCCTCCTTGCTCTTTATGCTTCTCAGACACAAAGATATTTGTAGAATTATAATTGTCTTGTGAATCTTCTATCTTTTTAAAACTTAATTTATTTTTTACACTCCATATTCCATTCCCTGACCCCCATCCACCCTGTGAGTGCTCCACATCCCACACCTCTTCCCCTACCCCCCCCCCTGTCTACACTTGGGTGCCCCCACTCCCACCCCACCTGACCTCTAAACTCTCTGGGGCCTCCAGTTTCTTGAGGGTTAGGTGCATCATCTCTGAATGAACACAGACCCAGAAGTTCTGTACTGTATGTGTGTTAGGGGCCTCATATCAGCTGGTGTATGCTGTCTGGTGGTCCAGTGTTTGAGAAATCTCAGGGATCCAGGTTAATTGCAACTTCTGGTCCTCCTACATGATTGCCCTTCTCCTCGGTTTCTTTCAGCCTTCCTTAATTCAACTACAGGTATCAGCTGCTTCTGTCCATTGGTTGGGTGAAAATATCTGCATCTGACTCTTTCAGGTGCTTGTTGGGTCTTTTGGAGGGCAGTCATGATAGGTCTCTTTTTATGAGTGTTCTATCTTGATGTTGTGCCTCACCTCACATCCAATTCAATGAAGCCAGATAACTAAGGATACATACCCCTGGAAGCCCTGCATCACAATAAATATTTTCTTCATTAAATTCACAGGAATTTTATAGTGTCATTAAAAAAATCCAATACAAAATCCATAGTGATGAAAACTCAGATTGATACTTGAAGACAGAATACCAAGAAGAACAGGTTAAGAGGAGATGCAGGAAGCAATTAAAAAACATTTAGTACAAATATTATCACAATTCCACAAATCTTTACCCACATGTCTTAAAAAATACCTTGCTCCAACTTAATCACTGTCCATGCTCTCACTACTTTATATGCATGTAAATTAAAACATATATATCCAGATTTTCCCAGAGAGACACTGGCATTTTAACAGAATAAAGGGAAAATGAGGGGAAGAACAAAAAAAATGGGATGTGAAGAAATTTTACAATATAGGATAAGGATGTTATAGTGTCTATTAGTGTGTACCCAAAAGTCCATGTACTAAATGATAGGTCCCCAGTATGCCACAAGAGAGGAAGTGGGTAGATTTGATTACTGAGGAATAAGTGTGGCACTTGCCTTGCCTTTCAGAGTCAGGGTCTTCCTCCTCTACTTTTTCCCCCCTCTATTCTATCTATACTGTATTTCCTGCCAATATAGAAAATCCTGAATTTTCTATTCTTGAGATACATACATACACACACACATACATACATACATGTGTGTGTATGTGTGTGTGTCTCAAGTAGAAGTATATTTACAAATCTAACAGTAAATAAACGTTAGTAAAATTTTTCAACTGTAGCTGAAGTTATACCTTATTCTAATTAACACTAAAACCTTCACTGTAACAGACTGCTTTCACAGTGAAGACTTAACAGGCTTGTTTTCTTTTAAAATATAGTCAACATCTTTTCATTAGTAGAATTTGATAACTTGGCCTCCTTAAGGCAAACTAACCTGTGACTCTGGATAACTTTCTCCAGAGATATATAACTTTCTGACATATGGTTTTGCCTTCATGTGGGATGCAAGCATTACCTTCTAATATGTAAGAAAATTGAGTGCACTCAACCATGGAGCAATGCATTTTTTATCAGAATTCTGAAAAGTCAGTTCCCTGTTTCTATTTTTCTCAAGAGATGCAAAGGCAAGTGGGAGCAGCAACTCCAATTACAGAAGAGAGGCTATATCTGTGAGAACCAGAAATTAATGTGGTAAGAGAAAGTAATAATGGTTTAATCAGTATTCCATATATGAATAATGCCACAATATTCACAAAACCCCTGACAATAACTTGAAAATTGACAGGAAATTTTATTTTAATATGGTCACTCTGTATCAACACTTTTCAACTCAACGTGTATTAATCACTTAGAATTAATCAATGGAAAAAAAAAACAGATCTCTAAGGAACTTATTTTCCGATGATATGAAGCATAAATAAATCAAGTATCTGATCTAAGTGTGTGTGTGTGTGTGTGTGTGTGTGTGTGTGTGTGTGTGTGTGTGTGTAAAGAAAGAGGGATAAGTACAAATAATACAGTTCTATAGGCTGGAAGCATTTGAGGGTAATCTGGAATGAGGACTACTTTCTCTTGTATCATAGGAGGGAAGTTCTAAGTTTTGTGAATAGCACAGAGCAATGAAACAGCAAGGATCTCAACACAAGTGAAATGGAGTGAACTCTGCATCTTTGTTGTGACTATTGAATGGGGTTTGGGGAAACTCAGTTCTGTGTGCACTTTACAGTACAAAAACCATCCCCTATGTTTTTTAACCATTGAAGGGGAATGCTAAGGGAAATTTAGTTCTCATCTTTGAACTGGACTCTTACAAGCTATCAAGAAGAATCAGCAAGAAAACGCATGTGTTTAAAGCAGTGAGTAGATAGGTCCTCCACAGGGAGAGCAATATGATACAGTCACATAGGACTCTAGCCAAAATATGAGTCACTCACGTTAGGGATGAGTAGGTACTAAGATACCTTTACATAGAATGTGAGTTTAACTTTTTAAAGTATTTGCCTATTTATGTTTTTAAGGGATAAATGTCTGTCATTTTCAGTTATCACTCCCTTCCCTCATCCCCCTTTTTTTCTGAGTCTTCCTTCTCAATAAGGTTCTCTCCTACTCTTTTGTCTATGACCCAATAAGCTTAATAAAGTTTATTGCCTAAGGATAGCTGAGAGGCTATTTACTGCAAAATGTTAAACTTATCATGGACTTCACTACTAAAGAAATTAGACCCTATCAACAACCAGGAACCACTAACAACCAGGAAGTAATGAGGCTTCACAAGTCCTTACACTATCTGTGGCGAAGTGCTTATGGGGTCATCTTGTGTGAGTCTTGGGCCCATTCACATGTCTGTAGTTAAAGACATATGATTGGGATTATCACTCACAACAAAGGAAAAGTATGTATTTTTCATTAGACTGCTCAAATAAATGAGTGTAAATGGCAAATCTTAAGAGAGGTGATAAATAACGTGATTTGAAGATAGAATGCGGGAGAGTGTGGGTGGGTGGGGGAACACTCTCATACAGGCAAAGAGGAAGGGCAGATGTGGAATTGGGAAGTTGGTGGAAGGGTAACCAGAAAATGGGATATCATTTGAGATGTAAATGAATGGAATAATTAATAAAATATAGAAATAATGCAAATTAATTGCTATATAACATTGATTTCATAATGTATGTATATACTGAATATCTGGAATAGAACAGAAATTTCTGTTTTATAATGTTGTTGCTTTGTAAAAAAATTAGCATGATAGTTACATGATCATACATGAGTTTTGAGGGAGAATTAGGAGGAATGCATATAAAGGAATAACTGAGGGGAATGAAACTATTAGCTCAAAAGATAACAAGGAGATGAACTGAGTTGTGAATATAAAAAAAGAGACCGGGTCAGTGTGCTGCACACAATCAATCCTAGCACATGAGAGGCAGAGGCAAGTATTTCTCTATGAGCTTAAACCCAGCCTGGTTTACATGTTGAGTTCCAGAACAGACAGAGCTACATTAAGAAACCCTGTCTCACACAAACAAACAAAACATTGACAAGATAAAATGGGCAAGAAGTAAAATGTATCTACAGTGTATTTGGGAGCTAAGTGGTATGAACTATAGGATAAATGAAAGAATCTCAAGATCACTGATCCAAAGACAAAGTCTAGGAGCAGCTAAGTCTGTCGGGGAAGCTAACACTTTATAACCTATGAAACCTTCTTAAAACAATAGAAGGAAGTGGCTTTAATCCTTCTGAATCTGGGAAATGCATGCAAGCAACCCAGTCGTGGAATGCCATGGGAAAAGTAGACAAATGCATAAATATTAAACAGAAAAGGAAATTGTGCAGGTCGTGGTATGAGTTGTTTGTGAATAGGTGGAAGAGTGGAAGCTGGTGAAAAGGGAGACCACAAAGATAGAGAAGAATGAAATAGGATCACAGGAATGCCCAAAATCAAGAAGGCAATCTGAGCCACATGAAAAGCAATGTCTAAGAACATTCTAAGGAGTTGATAAATGTGAATATATAATGTATCTCTCCCTAAAGCTGAATCAGGAAATGAAGCTTCACTGAGGTGTCTCTTGAGCAAAGACTTCAAAACAGAATCACTATCCTTAAAGCGATACTCCACTAGACATGCAGAGTCTATTAAAACAATAATAAACATTTGTGATTCCAGCAGCAGTGCTGTGAAAATCACCTGCCCAAAGATAGGAGGACTCGTGCACCGCTTCCTGGAGAAAGCTATAGCTCTTCTTTATCCTGCCACTTTTCAGCTCACAGCATTGACTCATAGACATGATTGAGCAAGAGTTTATAAACAGGCACATCTTGGCTTGTGGCCTACAAGTAGCTGTCCAGAAGTTTTGTTCACCGGAGATGGTTTAGAGCAGGAAGGACTTAAACATTAGTCAGATTCTATATGTCTTTAGCACAAACCAGTGCATTTGATGATAACAAATACATGGCAAACCTAAGTTGTGGATTTCTATGAGTCGAGTTAAAGTGATCCTCAAAGCTACAAGAGACAGAGGAGTGAGTGAAACTAAAGAATGAAGAGGTATTCATGATCAAGAACTTGAGAAATGTGATGGTAAATACATGTTTAAGCTCATTTGTTCAAGAGAAACAAAAAAAAATAAGAAAATAAAGATGAGCTAGAGTGGTTTCTAATTCACAGGTCATGGAAAGGTTGATGGTAGCAAATGATAAAAAAAAAAAAAAAACTAACAAATATCTACTTGAGAAAGAGAATTTAGAAATATGAAGCATATGGCACAGAAACATTTCAAGGAGAGGGAGAAAACAGAAAGTGTCTCATTTTGCATTCTAGTATGAATCAAATTTTTCTTTTTTTTTAAGTACAAGGGCAACCACACTGTGCTTACAGGTTTTGGAAGCAAGAATGGATTTATAATTTCTTCTATGTTGACTCTGGTAGGATTCACAAGACAGATTGGCATTACCAACTTATCTGTTATGCATTCATTTATTCATTCACTCCACATATTTTTGTGTATTAATGTTATGGTAAAAAGATTAACAGTCTTAAGGCTACAGTTGCAATGAAAGCAAGCAAGCAATCATGGAACAAAGAAAGGGAGGAAGGAAGGATGGAAGGAAGGAAGGAAAGAAGGGAGAAAAGAAATAACCTCTGCTTTCTTGGTGCTATATAGTTAGTAGTGGAAAATCAGTAAACATACAGACCAAAATATTGAGATTATAATGTCTGTGGGGTTAGTTGGGGATGGGACAGAGATTAACACAGAACTTTCCACTCTGAGGAGTTAACTCTCTTTCTTTAATTATATTTTTAATTATCTGTACATTTGTGTGTCCCTGTCTGGGTTTGTGAACATAAATGTAGGGACCACAACAAGCAAAAAGAGAATGTCTAGATACAGACAGATCCCTGAAGCTTGCTCAAGGAGCCAGCAGCTAGCCGGCCAGAATAGCCTAATTGGTAATCTCAGGGTTCAGTAAGCAACTCGTTCTCAAGATATGGTTAGAGTCAGAGAAGAAGTCAACCTCTGGTCTCCACATGCTGATGGCCTAATATAGATCACACATGCATTTGTATACACACACACACACACACACACACACACACACACACACACACACACACACATACACACACACGTATCTAGGAAGACTATACTAAGATGTACCAGTATTGCTATTATCCAGTATCTGTCACGTATGACAGCTTACATCCTGTTTATTTCCATTAAGGTAGACCTCAATGCAGCAAAGATAAATTCTTCTCATTCATAATTACAGGAAACATTTAATCTAGGCTGCTTTTTAAACTCATTTATATACACTTTGATGTGGTAAGTAGACATATATCAATAACAGTATAATATCTGCAAAAATGTGTGTAATCTCTCATTATGATTTAACAAATTACATATTTCATTTGTCTTATTTGTAACAAAATATTATAATTTACATTGATGAGCATGCAACAATTTAATGTTTTTTTCTTATATTGAATTATCTATCCTTAGACATACCCCTTGTGTATGTGGTAAAGTTATTCAGGGTAGACATTTAGAATGCAGATAACTGAATCAAAGAATGTATCTTCATTATTGTTTTACTAGCTACTGAGGAAAAGTCATCAAAAGTGACTGTGTACTTTGTCATTCTATATTCTTATTAATCCAGCTATGCCTGAGACTGCACATTGCTCCTCTACTGTGTTTTTTGCTCTTTTTTCATCTTGAAAATATGTGCTAGTTTGAGGTGTTCAATTTTATGTTCATCTTTATAAACCCAGACCTGGAGCAAGAATGAACTGGAGGCATGTCCAAACTTGGGAAAACTCATCCTCTTTATCTAAGATTGACAGGAGTAGGATCTGCCCTACCCCATGACTGCCTTCACCCCTGCCTGCCCTGCACCCCGCATTTGCCACACTAGAGAAAGTCATGTAGCCTGTAGTGAGGTTAAACTTCATTTCCCCTTATAAGATCATGACCAACAAGCACCTGGAATTACTCCTTTTGCTAATGAGCCACCCCTACCCCATAATCCTGGCCACTGATATATCACCCCAATAGTCCCTATTCACCCCTCAGATGTTTTAATAGCCTATGTTCCCCCACCCTAATGAAATGAGCTGTCTCACTGAAGCTTGCCTCCTGAGCATTTGTTCTTGTTAAGCTCACCCCAAACGGAGGTCACTCAAACCCAAGCTATTACCACCCTGATCTCCTACTCAGTATTCACCAGTACTGATTGCTGAGTGTTGAGCCTGTGTAACACCTTTCTGCTCATCATGAAATCCAACTGCATTATACATGGAAATCAGCCAAAAATTTAGATATGTCAATCATATACACTACCATACTTTTAATGATGACCCAAATCCTGTGCTCAGTACTGTAATAGTTTTGATTAATTTGAATGTGTTTTCACTACCTCTCTTTTTTATGCATGTACGTATGCATACAGATACATGTACACACATACATCTTATGTAATTCTGTGTGTGTCTGAAATCTTTTTCTTTAGTCTTTGCATTCAATATACAGTAACAATTTATGATAATCTACTTATCTTGAATTATGATTGGAAAAATTATTTAGCAAATAAAAAACATAAAGTATGCAAGTACAATTAAGTTTTAAGAAATATCTGATATAAGTAGAAAGAGATACTTATCTAAATCATTAGGAAAGCAACTTAGGTCACTGCACAAAAATCCCCCTATTATATGTAAACACTAACCCAGAGGCATAATGCAATGATATTCTCCCAAAATTATTAGAGATCTCTTTAATGTCTTCTAGTCTCTTTAGTAATAAACACAATATTGCCTGTCATAAAAAGGAAAAGAAAACAATAAATCTATTTTTAAAATGGGATAATTCATTAATATCACATATTATTAAATAAGGTCTTTAAAATACTTTTGTGAAAATGTTCATTATATGAAGTTAAAGTGGAACATAAAACAATTGTATTACACTAAACTTTGCATTTTTATGTGTGAGACTATCCAGATAATTAAAAGCTTATTATATATGCATATTAATATAATCTTTATTTTTAATATTCATTTTATATTGTATAAGTAATTTGAGTAGATACATCATTTATATTTTATTAAAATATATTTTACTAATTCATCAAGAACTTCATATAATGTGACACATAAGGAGTTGAAAATAACTAAACGTATCATTTGGACTGGTAATAAGGCTCACTGGAAGAACATTGTCTAGAACTCATAAAGCCTCTGTTCAATACCCAGAATAAACTCTCTGCACTCACATTCACTTTTACCTACCACCCAATAAATCTCTTGGAACAGTAAATTCCTTACTCAATAATGTTGCAGTGCTGATTTGCAAGTGAGGAGCCAGTAATGAACATGTCATTGAGATTACCATGACTACTGTGATGTTAAACAAATAACATCACTGAACATATGACTCCTTTACAAGGCACTGTGACAAACTCTCAACCTGCAAAGCTCTGTAACCTTCTTGTTTTCAAGTGAAACACGTGTATCACTTATTAGGGCTAATTTATTCATTTTTAAATATAGGAATAAAATATCTAGTAAACAAAACATCTTGCCTTGTGGATGTTTTTCACAGAGGTATGAAAATATCTGAAGATGAACCCAAATTTTTAATTGACCTCAGTTAACAGTCCCTAAACTTGGTAAAGTATAGATTCTAAGGCAGTAAATCAGTAAAGCAGGTGAATGTTATATCTTAGTCACTAGAGGTCACTTCCACTACCACCTCAGTCCTACTCTACCCCACCCCCACTAACACAAAAAAGCTGTTTTTGTCATTGGTGTTTTGTTTTAGGTTTTCCTTTGAGTCACACACACACACACACACACACACACACACACACAAAAAAAAAAAAAAAAAAACCTGACATGATTTATAATTTACTGTGTACATACTATAGGAGTGAAGCGAGAGATCCACAATTTTATAAAACATTTTATTAAATTACCTTTTAAAAGGTGTTCTTCAAATTAAGCAAAATGGAAGATAATATTCTAAGACTGTGGTATATTCTATGCTCTGGCTTTGTTTTTAATCTTGCTAATTTTTTATTTTGATTTGTTTATCTATTTGTCATGGTTTTCTATAAGCTTTGCTTTGACTTCCAGTTTGATTTATCTTGATATCCATTATTAAACTACCATGGTGGAAGGTGCCTGAAGTTATCTTCTAAATATACCTAGACATGGATTTGGTAACCCCAATTCAGTCAGATCAAAGACTGGGAGGAGAGATGCTTGCCTTTCCATCTCCGTGCATTTTATATGAGCGCCTATTTCTTTACTCTCAGTCTCCTGGAATATTTCACTTTTGATACTGGCATTTGCACAGCCAATAACTGCCTTGGACAATGGCCTCGCTATTGTCATAAGGATAATATATTTTCCCAAGGATGAGTTCTTCTTGGAACAATTTATCCTGTGGCTTAGAGTCTCCTGCATCAGAGCTCGGCAGGTCTTCCGGTTTGAACTGTCTGTGAGTCTAAGATTTATTAGGCTATACGCACGGCACTTTCCTTGGGTATATTTCATTCTGCTGGCCTCCTGATGGGTTGCAGTGAAAGTCGAGAGAGCTGTAAATGCTATGTCAAACTCATGGATTCCTTAAGTGTACATACTTTGAAAGGAAGATAACTATGTTTCAGGCACTCATAATTTAATTATCTTTCCCTAAATCCTTTTGTAGTGTATATAGTAGAGCAAAAGCTGAATTATAGAAATCTGAAAAAGAAGGCCCCAAGAAAACACTGGCCTGAAGGTGCGTTGCTCTTTCTCTTGACCTGCTGTTAAATCTCCAAGGTTTGCTACCTCATTATTCCCACTACCTGCTCCACTCCTCTGCCAATTGCTTTCTGTCGGATCCCTCTGCTCCTGGCTCTCTTACTATGTTTCCACTTGGGTTTGGCAAGCTTTGTCCACTCAGAGGATAGAGAATAGGTCTTGTGAGGTATGCTTGCCCCCAGCGCCATTCCAGGCTCAGGCTCACGTTCATGGCTGAGACTTTGTTCCTCAAGATGTAGTTTCTAAAGGCATCCCATCAAGTAGCTGCCATTCTCCTTCTGGTGCTTTTAGCCTTCATCTCAAGAGTGATAATGACTTTGTTATTTCAAATCCAAGAACGTCTTGCCTCTATCTGCCACGCTGTCTTCTATCTATCAAGCACCTATAAGTAGACCTCCATTAAAATATTTCTTATCACATTCATCTCACATGTCTTCCTGAAAAGACCTTGATTGATGCTGATATTCAGAATTATTCCCTGTGATTCAGACATTGCTAACACTTCAAGAGCAGAGACCATGTATTTATAGATATATTCACCTGCTTTTCATTTCTTCTTGCATTGTGTACTCCAGGTATTCATATTGATGCAATCATATTTATAGTTATAAAATTGAAATATTTTCCTTTGCACTGTCTGATTTTATTGTGTAGAGTCTTAGACATGGCTTGTTTCTTTATTTCAAAGGATAATTCCTCCTCTGGTCTAGCCTCTATCTACATGGTCTTCGCTTCCTTATGGTACTATTTAAAACTCTTCTAGTATAAATGGTGACAAACAACTAACAGAAGGAGAATTAATGAGATCGAATGAATATAATTTATAGACATTGCTATATAATCTTGAGAGAGCCACATATGTTTCCATAGTGTGGCTATAGCCCATTCTTCTATGTGACATAGGGCTTTGATGAGACACTATGTAAATAGACAGATTAGGCTGACAAGAAATCAAGGTATTGTCTGATATATATATATATATATATATATATATATATATATATATATATATTATATAAATCATTATATGGATGCAGATTAACCTAATTACTGCAGCACATAAACATCTCCATCAAAGAATCTACTGAAAGTCCCATTGTGGAAGACTTGGGAAAAGGTCAACAGAGAAATCTCTAGTATAACATGCAACCAAGGCATGGGAATTCTTTAACGCTTCAGAGTACTATAAAAAAGTAGCTGGCACTGGGCATGGTGGTGCACCCTTTTAATCCCAGCACTCGGGAGGCAGAGGCAGGTGGATTTCTGAGTTCGAGGCCAGCCTGGTCTACAAAGTGAGTTCCAGGACAGCCAGAGCTATACAG
>NC_034596.1:88068341-88075748 GCF_900095145.1 Mus pahari | reverse complement strand
ATGATCATGTGTAAAACCTTATTGTTAATGATGGTTCTTAAAAAGTTTCAACCGCCCTTTTGGCCCAGCACCCACCAGAGGTAGTGGGAAAGAAAGGATACCAGGGAAGTGGATCTGTTTAGAAAGGTTCTATTGAGCAATTGCCATCTGTGTTGTCTAGAAATTGGAAATTCAGTTGACAGGTCAGCAGTGGCAGCTTGGTCCACTCACACACTCTTCATGGACACACCACAAATCCAGTACAGTAGAGTTGGGTTGGCAACAGCAGTGACAAAACCTAGCAAAGACCGTCAGGCCTCACTCTCAGCTCCAGTCAGCAGGAGGAACCAAAAGGAACACCAGGAGAAGTTCTGGTCTATGCCTTTCTCAGAGAAGCAAAGGTCAGCTAAGACCTGAGACTCACAAGTTTTGCACAGCTAGCTCTATAAGCAAGCCAGGCTCAGCCAGCCTCCTTCTTTCTATTGAGCCCTGTTTATACCCTTCATGTGTCCTCCATGGGTCTTGCCTCAGCATTTGTCCTCCATGGGTCTTGCCTCAGCACTTGTACCTCTCTACTGACTTCACTCTGCCAATGAGCATAAGTCCACAGAAGCAGCAATAAACTGCGGCACAGCACAAGAAGTGTTTTGGTGGATTTCTCTCTATTGAGATCCAACAAATGCAGCTCAATGCTCAGTGTAAGGCAGATGGATACACACATTTTGTTAGCAAAGAATCCTTCATCACATGTCGTTCACATGTTTGCTTCAGCAGAATTACCTTTTACTGGTGTCTGCTTCAGCTCAACATTCTTTCATGAGTTTGCCTTCGATTTTCTCCTGTGTCCACTTCAACTAAACGTTCCTTCATGTGCTTGCCTGAGCAAAACACCATACAACTGACTTTCCGAAGAATCCTTATGTTTCCACTTAACTTATCCTTCAGCTAAATCAGGAACACTTGGGATATAAAAGAGCACAAGGACCTCCATCCTATGCAAAGCCACAAGATATTCTCCAGGGGTGAGAGTTGAAAATAGCCAGAGAGACCTTTGTAACAATTTGGCAAGTAGGCAGACTTCATTCTCTTTCCAGATTCTCTAGAAGAGCCAGGTTTTTCTAAGTGAATTTTTTTTTTTGTCCAGGCAACTGATGAACATGTTTGTATGAACTCTTACAACAGGGAACAAAGATAAGTTCTTGTTATTTATCTGAATACCTCCCACTAGAGAGCACTCTTACAATGATTGCATTACCAGCCACCGATGAACTTCTGGTAAGTTAAAAATGTCATAACTTCACAAGGAAGAAGCTGGATGGAGGAAGGAAAGAGAGAAAGTTAGGTAATTCCAATTCAATTAAAAAAGTTATTGTCAAATTATAAAAGTAAAATGGTACATACATTGTTCCAAAAGGAAATAATTAACAGAAAGAGCCAAATAAACTGAACACCCATGCAGCTTATGATAAAAAGAGACATTGTATCAAAGAGAATTAGACATATCAAAAAATAATAGTGAAAAATGGCAAGAATCCAGAATTTGAGATGTATTGAACAAATGTGTAACTGTACAGGTTAAAAATATTCCATTCAGACTTTAGATACATAACCTCTGAAGCGTGCGCACACACACACACACACATACACACACACACACACACACACACACACATATATATATATATATATATATATATATATATATATATATATATATATATATGAATAAATAAGAAACCCCAGCCATATATTCTGGAAAAGTGCATTACATCCACTATTCAAGAGCAAACATAACCTTTTGAAAACAAATATAATTTTGAAAATAAAAATAATCAAATGATTCCGTATTTCAAACAAAAACAAACTCATAGTGACAACCTAGGAGTACCAAAGATGACAACCAGGACAAAGAAAATTGAAATAAAATATGACCTTTCAGTGCAGTTCTACTCCCAAGCACAACAAGGTAACTGGCAGATTATTCTCCTGTCCCTGGAGAAGAGACAAAGGGAAAAACACAGTTAAGAGATACAAATAAGGTAAGTAAAGGAGGAGCAGAAGCATGCCCTGGGGACTATGAAGGAAGACAAGGTGAGCCGTGTGATTGCTCTGTTTTCTGTCTCCAGGCAACTTCTAACCAGTGCTCAACCCTGGAAGGCAGGCAGATGATGAGAGAATTGCTGATTTGCAGAAACTCATAGCAGAATTCATGAAAACTGTGGCGGAGGAAATTTGCTGGGTACACGTAGGATTCCTTAACTCAGTATCTGATCCTCTCAAGTCTTGAATTGCCAATTAGTTTATGAACTTAAGATCAATGCTCTGCAAGATCAGGCTAACAAGAAATTCATCGAGTTAGAAGGAACACTCACCATCCCGCTGACATTGCCGAGAACCATTCAAATTTCAGACAACAGAAACCTCATCCAACCAAATGGATTTCGAGACAAAGCATGGAAAGGCCTCACTTAAGATTACTTCAGTTTTACCACAGCAGGGGCTCAAACGCAACCCTCATAAATAACCAGACTGCTGAAATAAACCTGAATAATTTGCAATGAAAAACACACAAATGCTTTCCTGGCAAATGTGCACTGTCCATTCCCTAAGTCACAAACACAATCCAAATGATAGAACACAGGAAACAATGCAAGAGTGACTGTAATCAGGAAGATAACTGGAAAAAAAAACTTTGTTAGAAATAAACAAGTTGGAGAGAATTAGGCATAAAAAGTCTTTAAAATAGGCTCAAGTAATAAGTTTCAAACAAAAAGACATATATAAGACATATGTATATTTGAATATTTATCAAAAATATCAGAAAATAGAAATAAACCAAATAAAGAAGTATTCCTCTAAATGTCATACAATACATTATTTTTATATTATAACAACATTAATACATATATGATTCAAGTACACACTTTTCTAGAAAATATTTCCTAAGTTTTAGTGGTGGTAAACATAGAAACCATAAATAAACTAGTAAAACAAAGTGACAGTTGTTTTCTTACACAAAACTCATAAAATTCACAGAAATTAAAAACAGAAAACTCTTGCTTTATTTTAAAATTTCAATATTGAAGAAACTTCTCCATATATTCAATGAAATGAGAACAAGAAAAATTTACGTTCTCTTCTTATTTGCAATACTAAAACCACCCTTGTGTCTCGGCAGCACTTGCGTGATCTTGCATGAGGGACTATGTGTAGCCTGTTTTCTCATGTGAGGTTCAGAAAGAATGTTCGAATCTGGATCTGAGGATCTGACTCATCCT
Source organism: Mus pahari (assembly GCF_900095145.1). NCBI lineage: Eukaryota > Metazoa > Chordata > Mammalia > Rodentia > Muridae > Mus > Mus pahari. The sequence continues at coordinate 88,072,491 of NC_034596.1, read as the reverse complement.
TGGATCAGTAGACTGCCCCAAGCCCAAAATCCTTACTGAAAACAACATCCCTTAAACACCAAAACTCTGCCTCCTTATGAAACCAGAACTTTGATAGAGGAACTCAGGCGACCTGTACCAGGGTGCCTCTTCTGAACCCTAAAAAGTGCTCCCAAAGTCTACCTGTACTGGAACTCTGACCATGGCCTCTGTAATCTGCCTTTGCCAATCCTACACAGGTCTAGGCGGTATATCATTTGTGCCCTGCTTTTTCTCCAATTTCAGTTGTTTTCTCTTCAAGAAGTAACCTTTTCTATATGTGTGCTTGACAATAGTGAAGTAGAAAATGTAAAGCTTATGGAATAAACTTATATTTCACAGTTTTATTGTGATTAATAAAGATATGAACCAAACCATTATTAAGTCTTATTATCTATGTTTTATTCTTTCTTGCTCTGGTGAGCTTACTATGTTTTTCTCTAATTTGTCATTCCAAATGAAAACATGATTTTAAAATCCATTTTACTAAATGACTCCCGCTTGTCTTTACCTAATGCCATTTCGCCCTTCCTTTCTACCCACTTCGATGTGCTTTGTAAGAAAAATTAGGTTGCTCTATGAAAATTACCGAATTGTGTATGTTACAATGTAACTGAGGATAGAATTGGACACATAGGAGTGAATATTCCCCAACTGCAGTGAGAAGTGTCCCCATTATTCCTTTGTCCTTCACTGACAGTGCAGGCCTGAGATATATGTTTGCACTATGTTTTCTGTCTGCCTCGAGTTGCTGTAATGAGTGGAGCTGTCAGAGCTGAGAATGTTCCAAAAGGACTATGAATATGTAGAATGCAGCAAGATAAGATGAACCCAACTATATAATGTTGACTCCAAGGACATTGGAGTCTTTGGTTTTACCAGCTTACGAGTATTATTAAGCAGTGCTCGTTTTTCAAAGGCTTTTCACTCATTTTCATGCAACCTTCCCAGAACATGCACACAAAGGATGTTGATCTGAATTCAATCAAAATCACAAAGTAGGTTAGTGGGAATGAGCATGTGCTGAGACCCTATTATTTACTCTCTGTGTCTTTCCAGCTGTCCTTTCTTTCCTTGTAAAGTTTTGTCCTACCTGCATTTCCAGCCCTTGAGCTTTCTATTGATGTTCTACCTAATACTCTCCTTAAAGAATCAGCTTGTGATTGAAGAGTTTGTTCTTCACCTATAGTCCCTGCATCACAGCTTCTCAGGCTACATCATGTAAGAGGCATACATGGCAAAGGGGAAGAACTACTGGATTCTCTTCGCAGCTTAAGGATTCACATGCCATGGTGACAGATTGCACTTAATTGCTTCTCCTACTCAGACTCCATGAAGTTTCTATAGAACTTTATAGATTTAAATTGTGACTTTTCTTTTTCTTTTTCTTTTTTTTTTTTTTTTTTTTTCTTTTGAGACAGGATCTCAAATGGCACAGATCAGCTTAGAACTTGAATTTGCTTTTAAACCAATGCTGACCAAAACTCCTCAGTATTCTGCCTCTGCCTCCCAAGGGCTCAGATCCCATGTATGCTATCATGCCTGTGATGCGTGCCATAGCCGCATCTGCTCCCCTTGCCTCATCATTGCTTGTGACAGTACTGTGCAAGGAATAGGAATCCTATCATTCATTCAGGCTGGCTTCCCAAGGAATATTTAAGATCTATTTGTCTCTGCCTCCATCTCTGGGGTAATGGGTATGTATAAATATGTCCAGCTTCTTAGATCAGTGTCAGGGATACTAACTCAGGTTTGCTTATTTGTAGAGATAAAACACCCACCCAGATCCTGAATGTTTTACTATACCAACTTAGAGATTTCAAGTTAGGGATACAACTTAATAAGTAAAGGGTTTGTTGTTCAAGCATGTGAGCCTGAGGAAACAAAAGTGGAAAGGCCCTTGAAGCTCACTCTCTGGCCTACTGGAAAAGTTTCAGGCTAATGTGAAAGTCTGTATGCATGCAGAGCAACTGAGGAATAGAGCTTAATGTTCTTCTCTGAACTTCATACATGCATGGGCATGCATCATATGTGCATACCCACATACCTAAAAAGATGTATGCATGCAGAGACAATAAAAAAACCAATAATATGGATATTTCAGTGCCTAGGAAGGCTTTAAAAATAAACAGGAATGTAAATTCTTAAGCAAAGGTATGGCATTGCTAAGGCAAATACATAGTGGAGCTAAAATTACATAATAATTAATACCGTCCTATGTCAACCAATTTAAATTTATCCACAACTAGCTTACAAATAAATGAGACTCAGATGATGGTTATTTTATTTGTCTTTGACAGTTACTGGGGTAACTCCTAGTCATTTTAAACTGCTAACCTGACTACCTCCCAACATTGTTCCCCCAGTACTTGCTATTTCTCCTGTCCTTGTATTCATGGTCCATCTCCTCTCATCGTACCTTCTCCTCTCTCTTCCTCACTCTTCTCCTTCTCTCCTGGTCATGCCTCAGACCCCAAGCCCAGGAACTGAAATCCCACTTACCTCTCTTCTGCCCAGCATCTTTATTCAACCAATAGTTTTACATTAAGGAACAGGTTTTCACAACCAAAGCTGGTAAACGAGAGAATTCACTTGTAAGCCCAGACCTTCAGGTAAATAATTCATCATTGCAGTAGATAACAAAAGACCAAACTTCAACAGTCAATAAATCATTTGTTTTTTAAAAATTAAACATTTTCATTTTGATGTTTCATTCATCAGAAATTCATACACTATAATTTCATAAAGTTTATTTCTAGATGTATACACAAATATTAATTTACACATGTGAATGTAAGTTCTATACTATAGTAAGAGATGCTAGTGTCTTAGAAAGCAGAGCTATTTCTTTAAGAAGAGTAGCTAAAAAATTGATTCTACTTATTTTTTTATTTTTTTTTTAATTTTTTATTTTAGTTATTTTGGTTTGTTTTTTTTTAATTCCACTTATTAAGATTTGTATGCTGAAGGTAAATCAGACGTACCAATTGAAAACGGTTGACATTCCTACACAGCTGTTGAGTTCCCTGTTCTCAGAAGCTTTAAATTCAGATGAGACCCCTCTCTTGTCTAGATGTGATATCATCACAAAACAGAACTTACTGTTTAATGAGTTATTCTTGGGGCCTGAAAACTTGGAAAAATTATAAGCCTGAAGGTCAATTTATAGCAGTCCATGAAAAGAGAGTTATGGACATAGGAGAGAGTTATGGACATGGAGAGGTGGGGCATGGACACACTTAACATTTCCAGAGGCAGGTGGCTGTTCAGGTAGGGGAGGATGTGATGGTCATGCCCCCCCCCCAACTATGACACTAACAATGGGAAACAGTGAAGTTTTGTGGATACAGATGAGGTTAGGGGATTAATCACCTAATTTCTAGAGCAACCTATCAAATATAAATTTCACTGTCCATGGAGCTGAAAATTCTGAAGGCCCAATAAAATCTTATTTTTCACAGTTGTTTTTCCTTCTTTCGGGTAGTTAGTGTTGGGAAACTCAGCTACTTCAGGTCATAGTCCACCATGCCTGATCACTCCATTAAACTTGGAGCAAAAGGAGGACTCCCTGTTCCAGAAGGGCTTCCCCTTCTCTGACCTTATATGTGGCCTGACCCCCACACCCTCTACCTGAGGAAGGTCTTTGATAAACCTTCAAGTTCAATTCCTCTTTCCTGATAAGAACTTACCCAGTAAGAGTCCTGGAATGCCTCTCCATGCAATTGAAACATTCCCAGTATTTAAACCCTAGCCAATGATATACATTCATCCTAAAAGCTCTGCTCCACTCTCCAAAGTCCATATATAGACTTTATTCACCACAAATAAAGTATAAAATTACCTTAGCTAGAACATTAACTATCCAGAGGCATATGAGCAAGGGAGGCTCAGAACCCAGCTTACAAATTGTACAGCTAAGTATGGTCCAAAGAGGTCCCATGTAGAGAAGAAAGAAATGGAAGCAATCTCTGGTCAACCCATGACACATAACAGGTATGGATGAAGCACCTTAACTGGCATTCTCCATCATACACATGAACACACATGTATACACAGGAAAGAGAAAAGGAGGCAGGAAGGGAGAGAGGGAGACAGGGAGGGAGAGAGGGAGACAGGGAGGGGGAGGGGGAGG
>NC_034596.1:88062128-88068239 GCF_900095145.1 Mus pahari | reverse complement strand
AGAGGGAGAGGGAGAGGGAGAGGGAGAGGGAGAGGGAGAGGGAAAGAATGAAGGACAGATATTAAGTATGCTGTAGTACCAAAAAAAAAAAAAAAAAAAGGCATTAAGTACATCCCAAATTTGAATTTTAAAGACTATTATGAAATGGTCCCAGGATTTTCAAATGAAAATCATCATATTTTTTAGTATTTAAGTTTCATTATCAGATGAACATTTGATCTTCTCTTAAAGACAAACTACAGTTCATATCACAATTTAAGATATAAAGAAGAATAATTATATGTTTGAGTGTATACATCTATCTTAAAATAGGTGCTAAACACAGTTAATTATTCATTTTATTAACTGATGAATGACTTATTATCAGATTTTGAGAGCCTCATCTTCTGGCCCAGATTATCCTACTACATTAGCTCCTTAAGGATTGGGATTACTAGCTTGCCCTACTTCCTGACTGTACTAGTTTATAACTTACATGAAAAATTTTCCTACCTTATTAATCTCTGTGGCCTAAATTTTAACCTCAGCCATGACAAAAATGATCAATTAAGTCAGAGTCGAAAACGATCATCTGTCACGTTACTTTAATAAAATCATTTCAATACTGAGATAAAAAATGTTCAAAAGCTATAATTAAAGCAAGGGCTATCAAGAAGTGACTTTTTAAAGTGACATTTTATGGTGTAGTACATTAGAATTCTAGTTTTGCCATATCTAGAAATACATTTATTTGAATTTTCCTAGTAATATTAGCCAATATTTGCTTTATTAGATACATTCCAATAACAATACCTCTGAGATATTCTTTAACTCCTCCTCTCTTTATATTCCCATTCCTTTCTGTCTGTACACTGTCCATATGTAGACATTGTTCTGAGTAATGATTGTACCAAAATTCTGTCAGTGTGGGAATGAGTTCTAAGTAGGCTTTGTCCTTAAATATTAGTCTCCATCTGGAAGTTCAAGTAGCTCAAACCACATACAAAATTGAATCTGCTAATTTAAATTAACTTTAGAGAAAATACTCTTTTATCACCTGGTCTCCAATTTCCCCAAGAATTGTCTTTGAACTGAGAAAGTGGTGATCTAAGTGACTTTGTATATTTAGCAATTGAAAATGGATCTGAATTAATTTGGGGACACCAACTCACCAGCAATGGACTGATAGTTGGAAAGTAGAACAAGAACCTTACAGGGAAGAAGTATTTTGCAAATTTCTCTAAAGTAAAACAGACGACAGAAACATATTTGAGGCAAATGTGCTCTTGTTATCTTAAAAGAAGAAAAGAAATGAGATTCACTTTTTCTTCATGATTCTGACTTTTCCAAGCTAATGTTTTCTTTTATAGTCTCCGAACAAGACTTGTAGAAAGGATTTGTTTTGTGTTTTGGTTCTGGAATGCAAACCAATTTATGTGTATTTTTGACTGGATTCAGGGGAAGGGATAGAAAAATAATAGGAAATGCTCCTGTGCAGAAGGAAAAAAATGCATGGAAAATATTCTTCCTTCCCGTGATTAGAAAGTAAATGCTGACTAAATGAATGTGTATCCTAAGTGTTGTAATAGGGGATAGAAAGGAGAGTGCCAGTAAGAGGGGAGGTTCATCTGTGGGAATAAACTTGAGTCAGAATAAAGACAGAAAACAAAGCAACAGCATACCTGCAATGCAGACATTAAAGGAATCTGCAATTGAAAGGCAGAGAACTCCTTAAATTCAAGGGATTTAAAAACACTAATGCAGTGTAAATCAAACAAATAGTTTATAAGAATGAAAAAGAAACAAAACAAACAAACATTACAAGTCGAGAGAGAGAGAGAGAGAGAGAGAGAGAGAGAGAGAGAGAGAGAGAGAGAGAGAGACTTAATGACCTATCTAATTGCCTGGCAAATATAGAAGTGGATGCCCACAGTCATCTATAGGATAGAACAGAGACCCCAATGGAGGAGCTAGAGAAATTACTCAAGGAACTGAAGGGGTCTGCAACCCTATAGGTGAAACAACAATATGAACTAAACTGTGCCCCCAAGGCTTGTGTCTCTAGCTGCATATATAGCAGAAGATGGCCTAGTCAGCCTTTGTTAAGAAGAGATGCCCCTTGGTCTTATAAACTTTATATGCCCTATACAGGGGAATGCCAGGGCCAAGAATTGGGAGTGAGTAGGCAGGGGAGCAGGGTGGGGGGAGGGTATAGGGGACATTCGGGATAGCATTTGAAATGTAAATGAAGAAAATATCTAATAAAATTTAAATAAAAAAGAAAAAAAAAGATTTGGAGAAAGCTATTCGGCAGGCAGCGGGGGAACAGCTGTGAAACCTATAGAGTAAAGAAAAAATGTTAGGTTCAGGATTCCTGGAGTCATAGACGTTTCTGTATGACTTCCTCCACAACAATCTTTGCCTGTGATGAACTTTCTTGAGTCCACAGACCACCCTATAGCATAATCTGCCAGAATCCACAGCTACTGTGGCCTTTGTCCAAAGCTTCTTACCTGGACAACCTTTGAATACCTTTGTTCTTTCTTCCTTGTAAGAAGTGCAAGTGGGGCGCAGCTCCTGCGTTTCACCAGAGCATTGAGGGGCTTCTCAAAGACAGCTCAGGACCACAGTTACAACCACGTGGCACAATGGAATTAGTAGAGATAATTCCAAAGGGGATTAGAAAAACAAATTCCATTAAAAACGGGATGAAGAGGGCCTGGAATGATGACTTCAAGCTAAGAGTACTTGCTGATCTTAGCTCAAAGCTAAAAGTACTTTACTTGTTGGGAAGGACACAATTTTATTTCTTCGAACACACAGCAGGGTGCATAAACATCCATAACACCAGTTCCAGGGTATCTGGCTCCTGACCTCTGCATACCAGGCAATAACATATGGTTTGCAAGTGCATGGTTCACAGGCATGCATGCAGACAAAACAATCTTCACATGGAATAAAATAAGTCAATCGAAAAGCAATTTGTTAAAAAACAAACAAACAAACAAAAAACAAAAACAAAAACAAAAAAAACACAAAAACTTCTTGGAGAGATAAAGAATACAAAACAAAATGTAAAAGGTCGGAAGGTTGAAGAGCTAACTCCAGCTGGCACTACACAGCCTGTGGAGTTCCTTTAATCTTTTAAGGCCCTCCTCACAGGTAAAACTGGAACTTTGGTTTTAATGATGAAAAGAATCTTATGCACAGGCAGTAGGAAGCAGAGGTGGGGCTAGTTATTATATTTTAATACTGATTTTAAGTGTGAGATCTGGGTAGAAAAGTGCTTGAAAAGAAAGTTAGACACACTCAAAACAGGAGTGTGCCCTTCTTTGGGAAAGTCCCACCACACTATCTTTCCATGGGCAAAGAGAGGAGTTTGGTGGGTTTTGAACTTCTTGTCTGTAAAGGTTTGTTAAAGAACTTAAATAGGCTCAAAGGGTGGCTCCTGTGGGGGCTCACATGATCACAATTATCAAAGTAGTTAATGAATCCATTAATTCAGGCCACCTTTACTGTGAACAGAGTTACTGTCTTGCTTTAGATCACCAGACTCTTTCTAGGGAAACAAATAAGTTCATAATCAAAATTATATACATTCAAGCCTTAATTTGGGTCATTGAATTTCACATAAAATAATGGTATGCGAAAAAGACACCATCTCTATGCTTCTTTCTATGTGGTAAACATTTATTGCAGCATTTAATTGCTGAGGAGATCTAGATTTTCAACTTGCAAGAGACTTTGGACTCCAAGATGACCTTAAGAAGTGAGACGAAAGAAACTCTATTACAGATGTGTATATGGAAACAAAACTGTTCCTATACTGTGAACAGAAATCAGCCATGCCTTTTCTACAAGGTACTGCCTAAGTCATCTATGAAACTATGATAAATGTAAATTCCCCTTAAATAACTCAATAGAATATGACTAAAGTAGAATAAAAATAAGAAAGTAAGAAACATGTTGGTAGCTTCCCCAGACATAAAGGTTTAAAATTTTCCTCCAGTAGTGGAGAACAAAGGTTATGTGTAACAATGAATCATTATAACCTCATTTAACATACCTTCAAGTAAATGCAGATAATTCTTACTTTAAATCTTCTAGACAGATTTAAGCAAGGAAACAAAATGCCAATAATGCCTGAAGCATAAACTGAGACATCAAAAGGAACATTTAAACGACTAATGTCTCAAATAAATTGCTGATTATAACCCTAGAATTTATTCTTATATGAATCTATGTACTGATGAAAAAACAATTCATGAAATGAGTTCTATGAATTTTCTTCACCAAACCATGTTTCTCTCTCTCTCTCTCTCTCTCTATATATATATATATATATATATATATATATATATATATATATATAGATAGATAGATAGATATAGATATATATAGATATATATATATAGATAGATAGATAGATAGATAGATAGATAGATTGTTGCAGTATGATAAAATCAGTTTCTTGTCTTCTAAATTGAAAAAAATAAAGCACATTATTGTTTTCCTTTCAAGAGAGCTATTAGTGCTCTCCAACCTAATAAGCACTGTGCTATATTTTATCCACAAATATAGAGCCTTCTGCTGGCCTGCTATATTAATAATGAGACCTGGGTAAAATGTAACACCTTGAATTGTATGCAAATACTTCAAATGTTTTCTAAATTACCTACAGCAATCTTCGGCTAAAGGTGAACAGAACCTAATAATTATGTTTATTGATATGTGTGTTTGCATAACAAGTGTTATTTCCAAAGGTTAATTATTTATATAACCTCCTTGAATTATGTCTCCCGCTGACTTAGAATGTACCTTACTTCAACTTAAATTCAAATAACAAAAGCTAATTTTTTTTCTTCCAATTGCACTTCTGTGTTTTATGGATTATTGGAAAGGAAGCAAATAGAGATATATTCATATTTTATGGAATAATTGATATGTGGTGTTTATTGTACTTACATGCAACATCATCTTACATATTAGGACATTTTAGATGTTCTTCACATTTGCTTAGCATAAATGACTATAGAGAGCTAAAATGATTATAACAGCTGCTCTAAGAATTGGGTCAGATCTGTAAATGTGGATGGGATTTGAGAGAATTTAAGAGCCAACTGTTGGGAAGGACTTTGTGAGATGGTGACTTTTGGACATTACATGGTGGTACACTAATAAACACATGGCAGCTGTGGCTATTTGCACAAAGGATGTATACAGGAATGCCCATCATTTCATCATGCATCAAGGAGTGGCTCACTATTTTATCATTCATGGAAGGGGAATTCATTTGGGGGATTTCATTTTCTTAAGTGGGATAGGCACTGATAGGAGGCCCATATCCCAGTGAATAAATTCCCCATTCACACAAGCCACCATAATTGAACTTGGAAAGTGAAAAAAAGCAAGCAAACAAATTCAAAAGATCCAATTAAAACCAATACCAGGATTCAAAGCAGGAACAGTCCTGTTTGGAAGAAGACAGGTTTCAGTGGGGCAGATGAGGAGGAATGTAATTGATAGCAAAAATAAAAGAAAAACCAAGTGTATATGTATGAAGTTGTTAAATATAAGGATTCCCCTATTTAAATCATGTAGCATATTCAATCAGTATTACTATTTATAAGATTCTATATGTGCTAAGGTTATTCAGAAAAACGCGATTCATCCACTATATATAAATGTAAGACATAATGTATTAGAGTGGCTTAGCTCATCAGAGGCTTGTTGGGAACAAAATAAAATAAAGGGGGGGGGCAGGGAGAAGTGGGGAAGGAAAAATATGCCCACATCCTGCCAGAGTTCCTGTGCTCTGGGCAAGCAGACATGGGGAGACTGCCAGGAGCTTTCCAGTTGGCCCCAGGTAGGCATTGCCTCTGACCCACTCAGCGGGGGTGGGGGGTAGGGGGTAGGGGGTGGGGGTGAAGAAGGGACATCCCCAACTGAGAAGAACCCCTGGAGCTACCTTGCTATCACTCCAGGGGTGTGGGACAGAGGGAATAGGGAAGAAGCTCCCAACAATGAGCAGAGTGTGCAGCGGGCCTTGATGGAGCAGAGCAGAGACTCTATGGTTTAAGAGCTTTATTATAGAAATGCAGGGAGAAAGAGAGAAAAGAGAGAGAGAGAGAG